>NC_091127.1:27000390-27235390 GCF_040183065.1 Periplaneta americana | reverse complement strand
TCACCTTTATTTCATTCAGACGCTAAATAACCTGAGATGTCGATACAGCGTCGTAAAATAACCTCATGAGCTTCTCGCTGTCTCATATCTAAGAACAGCTGATTTCGGACCCTTATTTAGTAGTAGATGTATATTGCATGTAATAAAGTTGGTTGAACTTCCTTGGCGCGCTGTCACACTATAGATGACAGCGCCAGTTCAAAATTTCACGAAATTCTATTCCCACACTGTGAAATTTAGAGCGAATCTCATGAGCTTCTCGCTGTCTCATTTCTAAGAACAGCTGATTTGGGACCCTTATTTAGTTGTAGATGTACGGTACATAACGTGTATCTAGTAAATTTCGTTGATCTTTCTTGACTCTCAAAATGTAGACGACAGCGTCAATTAAAAGTATTTCGAAATTATATACCGGACTGTGAAATTTAGAGCGAATCTCACGAGCTTCTCGCTGTCTCATTTCTAAGAACTGCTGATTTGGGACCCTTATTTAGAATTAGATGTATATTACATGAAGTAAAATTTGAGGCCACCGGCGTGGCTCAGTCGGTTAAGGCGCTTGCCTAATTTATGACGAATCCTCGGCCTCATCTCGCCAAATACCATCTCGCTATCACCAATCTCATCGATGCTAAAAAACCTTGTAGTTGATACAGCGTCATTAAATAGCGAACTTTAAAAAAAATGATCTCTTAAAATATCACGAAATTATATACCGAACTGTGAAATTTAGAGCGAATCTCATAAGCTTCTCGCTGTCTCATTGCTAAGAACTGTTGATTTGGGACCGTTATTTAGTAGTAGATGTATATTACATGTACCAAAGTTTCTTGAACTTTCTTTGCGCGCTGCCACAATGTAGACGACAGCGTCAATTCAAAATTTCACGAAATTCTGTTCCCGAACTGTGAAATTTAGAGCGAATCTCATGAGCTTCTCGCTGTCTCATTGCTAAGAACTGCTGATTTGGGACCGTTATTTAGTAGTAGATGTATATTACATGTACCAAAGTTTCTTGAACTTTCTTTGCGCGCTGCCACAATGTAGACGACAGCGTCAATTCAAAATTTCACGAAATTCTGTTCCCGAACTGTGAAATTTAGAGCGAATCTCATGAGCTTCTCGCTGTCTCATTGCTAAGAACTGCTGATTTGGGACCGTTATTTAGTAGTAGATGTATATTACATGTACCAAAGTTTCTTGAACTTTCTTTGCGCGCTGTCACAATGTAGACGACAGCGTCAGTTCAAAATTTCACGAAATTGTGTTCCCGGACTGTGAAATGTAGAGCGAATCTCATGAGCTTCTCGCGGTCACAGTTTTGATAAACAGCGACTAGACCTACACCACCATGTG
Source organism: Periplaneta americana (assembly GCF_040183065.1). Lineage (NCBI taxonomy): Eukaryota > Metazoa > Arthropoda > Insecta > Blattodea > Blattidae > Periplaneta > Periplaneta americana. The sequence goes on along the minus strand of NC_091127.1, from coordinate 27,234,034 downwards.
GTACCGAATGCACCCAACATGTGCACCAAGTTTGGTTGAGATCGGTCGTCGCACGCAGGAGTTGTAGCGAGCGCCCGATGCAGATAGCGAGCGCGGTGCTGATCGATCGCTAGGCCTAGCTGCTCGGTGGTGGGGACGGACTCTAGGCTCGCTCCGTCTGCCCACGGCACAGTTCCACAGTCGAGGCCGGAGCGGGCCGCCATGGGGCCGCCATGTTTTCCGAGCTGTGCCGCGAGACTCTCCGCCGAGCCGTCGTCTACAATGAAGGTACGTCGTAGCAGCACCGCAGCGGAGAGTGCTTGTGTTTTGTTCTAAGTGATTCGTGTGATCGCCAGGTGCAGCGTTGTGTGATAATTTCAATAAGGGTCCAAGTGCGGACCTCGTGTCTCTCCCCGCTATCAGAGCCGAAATATTTAGAAATCGGCTTGTTTTAGCAGGTGTTGAGATTGTCATTAGGGAAAATAAGAAATATAAAACATGTATTAGAGAATTTATATGAAAAACCCTGTGCGTCAGTCTGAAATAAAAACAAGGATTTCTGGTACGAAATTTTTAGAAATTGTTAACGTCATAGCGAGAGTCATAGTTGTCAGCGGACACATTTAGGGAGATAAACATTTCATAACCTACGGACGGAAAGATACAAAGTTGAAGGATGAGCCTCGTGTATGTGTTTGTATGAAAAATAGCGCCTCCATTATGGGCGCCGTGGTCCCTATAAATTATTGCAATCTTACGGGGTTGTAGCCATTTGTGGGGAAAATTTACGAGGAATAGATAATTTAAAACCTACTGAAGGGAGGATGCAAAATTGACTAGACAATCTCGTGCATTTGTAGTGTCAAAAACCAGAACCTTACATATAGGATTGGGATCTCTAGAAATTGTTGTAATCTTACGGGGTTGTAGCCATTTGTGGGGGAAAATTTACGAGGAATAGATATTTTAAAACCTACTGAAAGGAGGATTCAAAATTGACTAGACAATCTCGTGCATTTGTAGTGTCAAAAACCTGAACCTTACATATAGGGTTGGGGTTTCTAGAAGTTGTTGTAATCTTACGGGGTTGCAGCCATTTGTGGGGAAAATTTACGAGGAATAGATATTTTAAAACCTACTGAAGGGAGGATACAAAATTGACTAGACAATCTCGTGCATTTGTAGTGTCAAAAACCAGAACCTTACATATAGGCTTGGGGTCTATATAAATTATTGCAGTCTTACGGGGTTGTAGCCATTTGTGGGGAAAATTTATGGAGAATAAATATTTTGAAACCTACTGAAGGGAGGATACAAAATTGGCTAAACAATCTCGTGCATTTGTAATGTCAAAAACCAGAACCTTATATATAGGGTTGGGGTCTCCAGAAATTGTTGTAATCTTACGGGGTTGTAGCCATTTGCGGGGAAAATTTACGGAGAATAAATATTTTGAAACCTACTGAAGGGAGGATACAAAATTGACAAGACAATCTCGTGCTTTTGTAGTGTCAAAAACCTGAACCTTACATATAGGGTTGGGGTCTTAGAAATTGTTGCTTTCATAGCAGAGTTGTTGTCAACAGTGGGAAAATTGATCAAGATTATCTTAAAACATACAGAAGGGACGGTACAGAGAGAATCTTTTTCTACGTGTAGTGTCAAAAATCATGACATCAACTATAGGATTGGGATCTCTAGAAATTGTTGCAATCTTGCAGAGTTGTTATCAGTAGACAAATTTATAAAGAATAAATATCTTAAAGTAAACAGAAGGGAGGCTGCAAAATTGAAAAGAGAATCCCTTGTCAACGTGTAGTGTCAAAAATCAGGACACCAACTATAGGGTTGGGATCTCTAGAAATTGTTGCAATCTGACAGAGTTGTTATCAGTAGACAAATTTATAAAGAATAAATATCTAAAAATAAACAGAAGGGAGGCTGCAAAATTGAAAAGAGAATCCCTTGTCAACGTGTAGTGTCAAAAATCAGGACATCAACTATAGGGTTGGGATCTCTAGAAATTTTTGCAATCTTACAGAATTATTGTCATCAGTGGGAAAATTTACGAAGAATAAATATTTTAAAATCTACTAAAGGGAGGCTACAAAATTGAAAAGAAAATCTCTTGTCTACGTATAGTGTCAAAAATCAGGACATCAACTATAGGATTGGGATCTCTAGAAATTGTGGCAATCTTGCAGAGTTGTTATCAGTAGACAAATTTATAAAGAATAAATATCTTAAAATAAACAGAAGGGAGGCTGCAAAATTGAAACGAGAATCCCTTGTCAACATGTAGTGTCAAAAATCAGGACATCAACTATAGGGTTGGGATCTCTAGAAATTTTTGCAATCTTACAGAATTATTGTCATCAGTGGGAAAATTTACGAAGGATAAATATTTTAAAATCTACTAAAGGGAGGCTACAAAATTGAAAAGAAAATCTCTTGTCTACGTATAGTGTCAAAAATCAGGACATCAACTATAGGGTTGGAATCTCTAGAAATTATTGCAATCTTACAGAGTTGTTATCAGTGGGAAAATTTATAAAGAATAAATATCTAAAAATAAACAGAAGGGAGGCCACAAAATTGAAAAGAGAATTCCTTGTCTACGTGTAGTGTCAAAAACCAGAACATCAAAACTATAGGGTTGGGATCTCTAAAAATTGTTGCAATCTTACAGAGTTGTTGTCATCAGTGATAAAATTTATAAATAATAAATATTTTAAAACATACTGAAGGTAGGATACAAAATTGAAGAGACAATTTACGTGCAGTGTCAAAAACCAGGACCTTAAGTATAGGATTGGAGTTTCTTAGAAATTGTTGCAATCTTACCGAATTGTTGTCATCAGTGGGTAAATTTACGAAGAATAAATATTTTTAAACATACAGAAGCGAGGATACAAAATTGAAGAGGGGAATCTCTTGCCTACGTATAGTGTCAAAACCCTGGACGGTTGGATCTCTAGAAATTGTTGCAATCTTACAGAGTTGCCATCAATGGGAAAATGTGTTAATAATAATTATTTTAAAATATACTGAAAGAAGGATACAAAATTGAATATAGAATCTTGTGTCTGTGTGTAGTGTGAAAAACCAGGACCTTAACTATAAGGTTGGGAGCTCTATAAATATTTGCAATCTTACAGAGTTATTGTCATCGGTGAGAAAATTTACGAAGAATAATTATTTTAGAAGATATTGAAAGGATACAAAATTGAAGAGGGTACGTGTAGTGTCAAAAACCAGGACCTTAGTTGTAGAGTTGGGATCTCTAGAAATTGTTGCAATTTTACAGAGTTACCAGTGGAAAAATTCAAGGGAAATATTCCATAACAGATCGAGGGAATTATATATAATCGAGACAGTTGCTAGTGTCAAAATAAGGACCTCCAGTATGGGCATAGTGGGGGTCTCTATAGATCATTGCCGTTGTAGCAGAGTTTACCAGAACGCAAACACAGGAGGAATAAATAAATCATAACACATCGAGAAAAGGATACAACATTGGAGAAAGCACCTTCTCTCTGATCCTAGTATCAAAACCAGGGTCTCTTGTATGGAGCTTGTTGTCTCTACCAGTCATTGAACTCTAGTAAGAGTTGTTGCCGTTATAAATAGAATATTTTATAAAGTACTGAAAGAAGAATATAATGTTTAATAGAAAACTTCGTACCTGTATGTAGCATCAAATATTAGAACTCCATTATGTCATGCATGGGATTTCCATAAATTTTTCACTCTTAGTGGTGTTGTTGTCAGTGAGCAAATTCAAAGAAAATACGACCTCATAATGTAGGATGGGATAATATGATGCTGACGAAAAATTCTTGAAGTAAGGTAGTTGCCTTCTTAGCATATTTTGTTTTCCAGTACGCCGCTTCAAGGAAGCTAGAATGTCATACATACATCTCCGGGAAAGGGACATGGAATTGAAGTGAAAATATTGTTCCTCTTTCTGATATCAAAGCCAGGATATCTGGATTTTGGCGGTGCCGTAACACCATTTAATTTATTAGTAAGCAATTTTAAGATATCATACCTTTGTCTTCATCAAGAAATTGGCGGCATATTAACAGAATTGTTGTAATTACCAGCGAACCTATTAGCATTTGGCAGGTAAATATTTCGTAATATCGTCACGAAGAAGGGGAAGAACTATAGAATTGAAGTAAAAATTTCGTGCTTCTCTCTGGTTTCGAAGTCGAAGTGAAGGTTAGAAAGTCTAACAATCGTTGATGTGCAAGTAGGAGTTGTAGTCAACACGAAAACTTAAGGACAGTAGGCCCTAACATTTTATAAAGTAGATATTTTCAAGAAAATAGATCATCGAAGTTGAGACGCTTGTAAATGTCTAGTATTGAAGTCAGGATCTGCAGAATGGGCTGGAGAATTAAAATTCTGACTTAACAGTTGCCATGATCTGCAGGATTAGTTACCAGAGAAAAAATTTACGACAGTTAAAAATTCAAACACAATCAAGTAAAAATGTTATTGTCGTACAGTATAATATCCGTAAAAATTGCATATTGTTGATAACTTTACGGAGTGTATTTACTGTTATTAAAGCATAAAGTAACAACACTCACATCAGACTAGAAAAAAATATAAAAAGTGAATATGTCGGTGACTGGTATCAAATCCCTGACTCTAATTATAGAATCTTCTAATTATCTACAAAAATAATTGATGAACTTTTAATTACCAGTAAGAAAACTTGATGGAAGTAAATGTGTAAATAGACATGGCCGAACGAAGGTCAATAAAACAATTGAAGTGAAATCGTGATGCCTTTGGCTGATGTCAAAATCAAGACTTCTAATACCGGACTTCGGAAAGTCTAAAAAACGTTGAGGGTAGAGTTGAAGTAAATTGAATAAATATCTTGGTCCAATATCTGGGATAAAATCCAAATATGAAGTCTAAAAATTGTTAGTATCTTAGCAGAGTTGTAGTTACCGAGGGAAAATTTAGGTGATTTATTTCCTAACAAATGACCTTGGAGAAAAGAATGAGTTAAATTATCTTGTACCTCATTCTGAAATAAAGTCCAGGATCTTCACAGTACGACCCAAAAAATATAAAGCACACCACTAAAGCTGTATATAGCAAATTAAAATTAAACATTCATGCCTTAGGCGGGATTCGAATTCACTGTCATAGCTTTAACCGTTGCAGATTCCACGATCAGCTGAACTCTGTGGTGACGTATCTGATTCTGGATAGGGATGTAGAGTGCAAAATATGTGTTGTCAAGCCAAAGCGTCTTAACATTGAACCAGGTGCCAGGATATGGAATCAAATCCAGGACTTGTGTCTCTCAGCAACAATAAAACAACAGAAAACACTTTCGCTCAGACAGTAAAGATCATGAAAATTTTATGACTTACCCCATTCCAAAGGAAATAAACAGAAGCTATGTAGATTACTTTAACCTACAGTATGTCTGGAATCAAATCCCAAGACTTCAGGCTAAATGTAACTATGAAGTACGTAAAATACATGACATGTGGTCCTGTCAGTTAATGAACGCTGGAATTCTGCATCGTGAGGCTATGAAAAACACAAGATTGAAGTGCAATGCTTTTCTCCCACCTGTTCGGAATTTAATTCTAAACATCAGAATGCGTTCTGTGTTTTACATTACCCCTGGCCTCGATAAATAGTTTGGGTAACTATTTGACCTACCAGCTGACCCTGACTAAATGACTAGCTATGACTAATTGGTCGGCTGTGACCGAGTGTGACTGATTAGCTGGCTGGCTGACTCGCTGATTAAGTGGCTGGTTGGCTGACTCACTTTGAACGACTTGCTAGATAATTCTGAGTGGCTGCTTCACTGTGAACGACTGGCTAGGTAAGTCTGAGTGATTGACTGACTCACTGTGAATGACTGGCTAGTAATTCTGAGTGATTTACTGACTCACCATGAATGACTGGCTAGTAATTCTGAATGATTTACTGACTCACCGTGAATGACTGGCTAGTAATTCTGAGTGATTTACTGACTCACCGTGAATGACTGGCTAGTAATTCTGAGTGACTTACTGACTCACTGTGAACGACTGGCTAGTAATTCTAAGTGATTGAACAACTGGCTAGTAATTCTGAGTGATTGACTGACTTACTGTGAATGACTGGCTAGTAATTCTGAGTGATTGACTGACTCACTGTGAACGACTGGCTAGTAATTCTGAGTGATTGACTGACTCACTGTGAACGACTGGCTAGTAATTCTCAGTGATTGACTGGCTAGTAATTCTCAGCGATTGACTGACTCACTGTGAATGACTGGCTAGTAATTCTGAGTGATTGACTGACTCACTGTGAATGACTGGCTAGTAATTCTGAGTGATTGACTGACTCACTGTGAACGACTGGCTAGTAATTCTCAGTGATTGACTGGCTAGTAATTCTCAGTGATTGACTGACTCACTGTGAATGACTGGCTAGTAATTCTGAGTGATTGACTGACTCACTGTGAATGACTGGCTAGTAATTCTGAGTGATTGACTAACTCACTATGAATGACTGGCTAGTAATTCTGAGTGATTTACTGACTCACCGTGAATAACTGGCTAGTAATTCTGAGTGACTTACTGACTCACTGTGAACGACTGGCTAGTAATTCTAAGTGATTGAACAACTGGCTAGTAATTCTGAGTGATTGACTGACTTACTGTGAATGACTGACTAGTAATTCTGAGTGATTGACTGACTCACTGTGAACGACTGGCTAGTAATTCTGAGTGATTGACTGACTCACTGTGAACGACTGGCTAGTAATTCTCAGTGATTGACAGGCTAGTAATTCTCAGTGATTGACTGACTCACTGTGAACGACTGGCTAGTAATTCTGAGTGATTTACTGACTCACTGTGAACGACTGGCTAGTAATTCTGAGTGATTGACTGACTCACTGTGAACGACTGGCTAGTAATTCTGAGTGATTGACTGACTAGTAATTCTGAGTGATTGACTGGCTAGTAATTCTGAGTGATTGACTGACTCACTGTGAATGACTGGCTAGTAATTCTGAGTGATTGACTGCCTTACTGTGAATGACTGGCTAGGTAATTCTGAGTGACTGAAAGACTGTGAACGACTGGCTAGGTAATTCTGAGTGACTGACTGACTGAATATTCTCACTTCCAACCTACTTACCGTATATGACTGAGTTTTATCTTGTGAAGATGGGTCTTATCTAACTAGAAAAATAACGCAAGTCCTCTGCAGAAGTATTTCCTACTGGTTCTCTAGGATGTATGTCAGTGACCTGTGTGTTTCGTCACATCCGCTGTTTATGGAGTTGTGATGCGCATGTAAATTTTGTACAATTCACGTTACCCATTTCAAAAGCGTTAGTGTCATAAAGACATAAAGTGTTTCGTGGGCTGTCTTACAGCTCAGTCTCCAAGTCGAATTACCTTGAATCTCCACTGTTAAGCCAATCACAATGGAATTAACTTTTTCTTAATTATATACAGTATTTCTGAACTCCTTTTGCTGTATATTTTTATTATAAGAAATATGCTGTATTTAATAGTTAAAAAATCTAGCAAATGTGACTGGTCAGATATGAAGCTCCTATGAAAACTTGTCGCATCACCTTCTTTGTCCACCTATTCATCCATTCATTCATTCATTCATTCATTCATTTAACCATTCATCCATCGATCCATTACAACTTCAGTTGCAATATGTTTTTGATTATAACGTTATTTTCATTCGAGGTACTATTTATTTATTTAGTCTCGTATAGTATCTTTTCTGGCAATGAAAACAGCGGACCAGGGTTCGATTCTTTGCATGGAAATGAAGATTTATCTCCCTCCCACAGGAAGTGTGTATGTTCATTGTTTTGTGTTCATTTCTTGTTGTCTGACACGATAGACTTCACAAGAGTAAGGATTTATGGAACAAACGGTCCAATCTTTGAAGGTAATTGAGTTCATTCTTTGATCCATCCATCCATCCATAAGGACTTCATAATTTTATTTATATTCTGGGTACTATTTATTTATTTAAACCCCGGTTGCAGTTTATTTCTGTGTTGTGTTTGCATAAGTTTTTTTGTAATTTAACATTCTTTGTTGGTTAGAACTTGAAAATGGCGTAATTTTTTTTGGTTAGAAGTACATATTCAGCGCGTGGTTTACATGGGAGTTTCCAGACGGAAGAATTTATATGAATGTGTCGTTGCGCAAGAGGTAAAATCGTGCAGCCATATATTTCCTATTCATTTTTGTTTATGACATATATTGTCAATGTCTGCTGACATTTTCCACTGTGGCTCCCTGAAAAGCTATTCAACAACTTCTTATTCCCTCAAGTAGGCCTACTTCATATCCACCATTGAATATATGCCAGTCTGTTACTCGCTTAAAGAATCACACAGTGTTCTCTTTCGCTGGGATCTGGTAATTACGTGCAGAACACAGTGTTCGTTACTTGAACTAGATGGAGCACGCTGTACAAATGTTGGTGAAGTCAAGCAGAAATGCAATTTATGTGTATACAAGTAGTACTGCAGTTTGCAAGCTATATTTTGTGTGTGTCTGTAAAAATTCCCATAAAGTTTGAGTGAAACTGCGTCAAGGAACGTTTGTTTTTTCGTGTTTGATCTACCTTATGATATACTGTTGTTCATCGTCATCTTTTTTGTAAGGTGTCAAATTGATTAAAGGGTTTTAAAAAAACAACACTAGTCCAAAAACAAATTAGTATTTAGTGTTCATCGTCGTCTTTTTGTAAGGTGTCAAATTGATTGAAGGGTGTTTTGAAAAAACAACAGTAGTCCAAAAACATAAATTAGTATTTAGTGTTCACCGTCGTCTTTTTGTAAGGCGTCAAATTGATGGAAGGGTTTTTGAAAAAAAACAACAGTAGTCCAAAAACATAAATTAGTATTTAGTGTTCATCGTTGTCATTTTGTAAGGCGTTAAATTGATTGGCTTTAAAAAAAACAACAGTAGTCCAAAAACATAAATTAATATTTAATGTTCATCGTCGTCTTTTTGTAAGGCATCAAATTGATTGAAGGGTCCACACCTGTGGAGTAACGGTCAGCGCGTCTGGCTGCGAAACCAGGCGGCCCGGGTTCGAATCCCGGTCGGGGCAAGTTACCTGGTTGAGGTTTTTTCCGGGGTTTTCCCTTAACCCGATAGGAGCAAATGCTGGGTAACTTTCGGTGCTGGACCCCGGACTCATTTCACCGGCATTATCACCTTCATATCATACAGACGCTAAATAGCCTAGATGTTGATACAGCGTCGTAAAATAACCCAATAAAATAAAAAAAATAAAAAATTGATTGAAGGGTTTTTTTAAAAAACGACAGTAGTCCAAAAACATAAATTAGTATTTAGTGTTCATCGTTGTCATTTTGTAAGGCATTAAATTGATTGGCTTTAAAAAAACAACAGTAGTCCAAAAACATAAATTAGTATTTAATGTTCATCGTCGTCTTTTTGTAAGGTGTCAAATAGATTGAAGGGTTTTTTGAAAAAAAAACAGTAGTCCTAAAACATAAATTAGCATTTAGTGTTCATCGTTGTCATTTTGTAAGGCGTTAAATTGATTGGCTTTAGAACAACAGTAGTCCAAAAACATAAATTAGTATTTAGTGTTCATCGTCATTTTGTAAGGCGTTAAATTGATTGGCTTTAAAAAAAACAATAGTAGTCCAAAAACATAAATTAGTATTTAATGTTCATCGTCGTCTTTTTGTAAGGTGTCAAATTGATTGAAGGGTTTTTTGAAAAAAAAAAACAGTAGTACAAAAACATAAATTAGTATTTAGTGTTCATCGTCGTCTTTTTGTAAGGCATCAAATTGATTGAAGGGTTTTTTAAAAAAACAACAGTAGTCCAAAAACATAAATTAGTATTTAGTGTTCATCGTTGTCGTTTTGTAAGGCGTTAAATTGATTGGCTTTAAAAAAACAACAGTAGTCCAAAAACATAAATTAGTATTTAATGTTCATCATAGTCTTTTTGTAAGGTGTCAAATAGATTGAAGGATTTTTTGAAAAAAAAAAAAACAGTAGTACAAAAACATAAATTAATATTTAGTGTTCATCGTCGTCTTTTTGTAAGGCGTCAAATTCATTGAAGGGTATTTAAAAAAAACAACAGTAGTCCAAAAACATAAATTAGTATTTAGTGTTCATCGTCGTCTTTTTGTAAGGTGTCAAATTGATTGAAGAGTTTTTTTTAAACAGCAATAGTCCAAAAACATAAATTAGCATTTAGTGTCATCATCGTCTTTTTGTAAGGCGTCAAATTGATTGAAGGTTTTTTTTTAAAACAGCAGTAGCCCAAAAACATAAATTAGTATTTAGTTTTCATCGTCGTCTTTTTGTAAGGCATCAAATTGATTGAAGAGTTACTTGAAAAAAAAAAACAACAGTAGTTCAAAAACATAAATTAGTATTTAGTTTTCATCGTCGTCTTTTTTGTAAGGCGTGAAATTGATTGAAGGGATTTTTAAAAAACTATCTGGCATGGTTGCTGTTGACATTTCAAGTATAAAATGTATCATGCCATTTCTTAAGGTGTTGTAGAAACTTGGGATAACTGAAGTACATTTATAACTTATATTGCTTCACAGAAATACATGTGTAAAAGTAGGTAACTGTGAACAGTGATTGTTTTAAGAAAAAATACTGTTGTATCTGAAGTGTGCCTCTCGTTTAATCTTTTTTCTTTCATTATATCCTGTTTATTTTCCTTTCGTTGTTTACGCGTCTTCCATGGGGTTACTTCTGCACCTGAAGATGACTTATAACTAATACAACAGTTCACAAGCTAAAGTATTTTTCTTTGATGTGGCTTTTGCCGCGTACATAAGAAACAGTGGTGCCAATCTACTACAGTTTAAAATTGTATGGATAAATATTCAAGATGATATGAATGGGATATTTGTAAATCCTACCATCGTCTTGGCTGGAAAATGACTGTTTTTACAAAAAAAAAAAAAAAAAAATCTTTGGACTATGGTGGTTTCATAAAAACCATTGAAAATTTCCACTCCTATAACAAGGTACCGTCCACACCTGTGGAGTAACGGTTAGCACGTCTGGCCGCAAAAGCAGGTGGCCCAGGTTCGATTCCCGGTCGGGGCAAGTTACCTGGTTGAGGTTTTTTCCGGGGTTTTCCCTCAACCAATATGAGCAAATGCTGGGTAACTTTCGGTGCTCGACCTCGGACTCATTTCATCGGCATTATCACCTTCACCTCATTCAGACGCTAAATAATCTAAGATGTTGATAAAGTGTCGTAAAATAACCTACGTAGAAAAAAACATAGGTACCGGTATATCGATGGCTGAGAACCAGACTGTTCTAAGTCCAACTTTTTATAAGAAATAAATGTGTGTTTCATTGTGTTCCAGTTCTTGTCTGGATATATAAATCGAACAGAATTGTAAATATTACTATGCATAAGGTTGCTATGAAGCTATTCCAAATTGTTTCATGAAGCTTTGAATGTCACGAGCTTAAAATAGCTCTCCTGGAAAAAAAATAGTGAAATGGACTCGGAACAGTCTGGTTCTGGGCCATCGATATGGTGTCCCCCCCCCCCCATCAACTAATTCAGTAGATGGCAGCTACAATACAATCACCATGTGCTTAATATCCCAAATTTGCAATGTTTGGACTATGGTTCTTTTTTTAAAAAACCTTCAGTTCTTTGTAGGGCTACTTCAGGAGTATAATTCATTTCTATTTTTGACAGTCTTGTTCTTTCTTTTTCTTGTGGCTCTATGTAGTTAAGTAGAAAGGGTGTCAAACTTGAGGGATCCACTTCAGGAATGCACTCAGGATCCAAAAATAATTAAAGAAAGTTCAGTTAACTTAACGTTCCAAATTCATGCAACAGTTGTCCTTGTGTTCCACATAGCGTATGCTAGGCCACCGGAGTAGCTCGGGCGATAGACGCGTTTGTCACCGATCCGGAACTGCGCTCTGGCGTGGGTTCGATACCCGCTTGGACTGATTACCTCGTTGAGTTTTTCCGAGGCTTTCCCTATCTGTGAGAAAAGTGTAATGTGTTTACATGGTGCATCTTCGGTCTCTTCTCAGTAAACACCGTCTCGCTATTACAAATTTCATTGACCTTAGATAACTCACTAGTTGATTTAGAACATTATGTTTACCTTTAAAAAAGAAGAAACTCAAAATGGACTCTTGTGCCTCGATACACGTTGACGTGAACTTCTTTAGAAACTTCTATCTCTGCCATTATATTTATAGTTATAATTTGTTTGTATGTAAGGAAAAACGTTTAGGAAAAGGTAGTTACTGCCAGTTTCCAGTAAATTGCTGTTTTATGTTTTTAATTGGTTATTTTACGACACTTTATCAACTCCTGTGGTCACCTAGCGTCTGAGTGAGATGAAAGTGATAATGCCGGTGAAATGAGTCCAGGGTCCAGCGCCGAAAGTTACCCAGCATTTGCTCTTAATGGGTTGAGAGAAAACTCCAGGAAAAATCTCAACCAGGTAACTTCTCCCGATTAGGATTGAACCTGGACGCGTTCGTTTAACTGTTAAAGTAAAAACTCGTTGATTGTATTAATAATTACTACATACTGCATATCCATGGTAGATACTATAAATAAAAACTATGCACTAATTATAAAAATTTAGGCCCGGATGTTTAGGCATTTATAAAAGTTAAAATAGGTAAAAAAGGCAATAAAACGTAAAAAAGGCACAATAATATTTGAAAAAGGCATTATAAATTTTCAAGAGGCATAATATATTTAAGCAATAAATTTGAATTATATCAACGTAACTCCCATATTTACTTCGTAGGTGACACATGTTGACTTATAAAATACTTTTTTTTTCGTGATTAACTGTCATTTCACAAACCTTACATAACAAAACTGTTCCATCGGTTGAAAACACATGGGCACCAAATTCACTAACGTAAGCAAGAAGTTTACTTTGCAATGGTTTACTGAATTTAGGCATTCTAGCTAACCGATCTTATACCTTCTGTCACCCGACAATAACTGACTGTTCCTCACTCAAATTTCTTCCTGCTACAATCATAAACACGTGTAGCACAAAATTATAACAGTAAGATTTGAAAATATGAAAGCAAACGACTGGAAATGCTACGTGACAACTTCTATGTGGACGAGCTTAATATTTAAAATTATAAAGCTGATTGTTGGTATCGTGAAGACATGACAATATTATATTTGTAACTGGATTGTCGATCATTATTCATATTACACCAACAGTATTAAAGCACGATTATTAGCAGATTAAGCACCGAAATGAATTACTTTTATTTACTGTTTTTAGTAAAGTTAGTCATTGTTTCAAATATTTAAATTTTACACATTACAATTAATTAAAAATTGCAAATAAGCAAATATTGATTTAAAATGACAAGAAACACCTTAAAAGGCAAAATAGTGGCCCTATCACTTTGATTTACTCCAAATCACATTTATACCTATGCAAATAATGATTTACTTCCACCTAGTAAAAAAAGGCATTTTGCCAAACATCCGGGGTCTAATAATAATTAATTGAATATTAACATAACAGCGATTTCACTATGTTTGTTTTAGTTTGGTACCAATTTATATGCTATCAGCTGCATATTACTCGGCTTAAGTGGAGTATGTAGCTCATTAGTGATTAATGTACATGTATTACGTTATGAGATTGGTTGTCGTCATTTAACAGAATCGAGGAAAATTGAGAAGAAACGTGACGCAGTTGAGTTCTTTCTGTTGTTTCCGATGCTCTCTTATAAGACCTTAACAGTTCTGTAACGTATATGACTCTTTACATGGTCGTATTTTTGATATTGCAAATATAAATTTTAAAATCATATTTTTCATTGCAAAATATAATAGGTTAATTTGTTTCTTAAATAATTTAATATTTTGCGTGTTGCTACGGGAATATGTACGTTGCTGTTTTGTTTTATTGCTTAGTATACTCACAGTCTAGTATATACAGTCGCGAAGCTCAATACGTGGTAAATATGCAAACATTAGGTAGTTGCTCACCACTAGGATCGCTAATATCGCCTCATTACAGGCAATGCAAAATAGTACCGTCACAGTCTATTGTTTCTAGCACCCTCAAAACTCAAGCTTCGTGACTGTATACAGGGTGTTTTAAAAATACGGGGCATAATTTCAGGTATGTATTTCCCACATGTAGGCAATCAAAATAGTTCATTACAACATGTGTCCGGAAATGCTTCATTTCCGAGTTATGGCCTTCACAACATTGAAATTCACCGGAAGGTTTTTCTTTCCGCAGGTCGTTGTCATTACAGAAGATGTTCAAAATGTCCACTTCCTGCTTGAATACAGACCTCACATCGATGTCTCATTGACCTGCGAACACGATCCCAAACTCCAGGAGTATTGCGTATGTCCTCAGATATGATAAGGATACAATTGATACTCTTTCAACAGTCTCCAGACAGTCGTATGAGGAACATTGACTTGCAACGCTACCCTTCGTGTGCTGATAGAAGGAGTCATGTTCACAACCTCCAGAATCTCCTCCTGTACTTCTGGAGTTCTAGATCTTGGTAGTCCCCTTCCCAAACCAGGAGAGTTAAATTTTCCATACTCGCACAGACGGTAATGGAGACGTACAAATGTCTTCCGATCTGGACATTGTCGCTGTGGGTACCTCTCCTGGTACAAACGACGAGCCAGCGCAGCATTGCCGTCCGCCTTACCGTATGTACATGAAGTGTATCTCTGCCAGCTCTTGATTTGAATACATGTCGCACAGTCTAACGCCTACACAACACTGAATGTAACCTTCGCCTCGGAATGAACTGTCAGAGTGCCCTCTTAATGTCTCCTTTGACGGCAACGACCTGCGGAAAGAAAAACGTTCCGGTGAATTTCAATGTTGTGAAGGCCATAACTCGGAAACGAAGCATTTCCGGACACATGTTGTAATGAACTATTTTGATTGCCTACATGTGGGAAATACATACCTGAAATTATGCCCCGTATTTTTGAAACAACCTGTATAGTAGACTGTGGTATAGTGCAGAATTGTACATGTTAAGTTATAAGCTGTAATCATGTTTTTTTTTTTCTGTTTCTATAGAAATCACGATCATAAAAAATTATCTTACCTTCTATTACCTTTTATCAGTGATACAGTTGACAATTTATAACCTAGCAACTGCATATAGCTACGGTAGATTGTGATAAAACAATATAACAAGATAAACAGTCCTGTGCGATACCAACACACAAAATGAACTTAACAGAAATTTTACTAATATACTCTTTAATATTAGCATACGTAGTTCTAAGTCTACATAATAAATTATTTATGTAATACATTAGTGTTTAATGCATAACACACCCTTAAAATAATGCTGTCATAATTAACAAAATTAATTTTGAGTAAATGCAAGATAAACATTTCAAAGTCGTATGAAAACTTAGGATTACCAAGTATTAGTAAGAGCTCTGCAGACTTTACTCTTGAACGTAGAGGTATAGCTCGCGCAAAAAACGATTACCGAAAACCAATGGTGGCGTTGCTGTCTGTTTTGACTTGTGTATGTAGGCACGCCGAGGGGGGAGAGGCGCGAGCCGATGGAAGTACTGTCTCTTCCAAGAAGATGAAGAAATGAGGACATCGCTGTGGAAATAAAGAACGTAGCAAGAGAAAAATTCGAAGCTAATTAAACGCGCAACATATGTTTACGAATGAAATAATAATGTCGTGCGATACAAGACACGCATTCACGTGCAATGGAACAAACTAAAGTCGTAATTACAACGCAAGACTGATTCTATCGATGTCATTTCTCTTCCGACTGTAGGGGAGACTGTTGTACCTTTAAACACTTTTCACGTTTTATTTTTTTTTAATTTAGGAAAATGAAATTTTTTAAATGAAAAAATGCTTGAAATAATTATTGAAGATTCCTTTACAACTTCCTGTATGTATTTTCCTGCTTTACAGATCTATTAAGGATGGAAAAAATAAAATGAAGAGATATGTAATGTGTTAAAAGGTACAACAGGATCATGTACCTTGGAACATACCCTCTTGTAAGTTGGAACACATGGAATATAGGTGGGAATATAGCTGTAAAAACTGTCAATCATATTTAAAATGTATTTTCAATCATAAACCAGAGCAGGCTTCTCTGATTGAGATTTTATTTCCTGGAGAAGCAATAACTGGTTCAACAGCTTTCTTCAAGGCTTCCGAATCAATTGGGGATCTCTTTAATTCCAGACTTACTTCGTGACATGACCTTAAAATAAAACAAAAACAAAAACCGATAGTATCGTGTAATTTGGAACATGTTCCATGGTACAAGATGTTTTGTGTTCAAAGGTACAAGAGGGTGCACGTTTAAACAAATATGGCTCCGAAAACTAGAGAGTCAAATAAATCATGGAAATTAAAATATGTTGTTACTCACCAGATGATAGGGAACACACCGTACTTGAAAGATATTAACAAATGCAATCTGGTTTTTTGTTAGAAAACATGCATCAATGAACGAAATGTTTACTTTTGGTACTAAAAAAACTTCTTTTGTCCACGGAACTCACACTTTGCAATAAATCAAACTGAAACTACGACCAGAGCTACTTAGTGGCTTTCCCTACAATCTACTTCATTTTGAGTCCTCTAGGTAGCAGCAAAAATTAAAAAAGAAAAAATGTTCAAAGGTACACTATGCTAAAGGTACAACAGTCTCCCCTACTCTTGAATATCATTCAAATTATCTGGTAACCTTTCCTGTCGTCCGCTCTTCCTTATCGCATTGTTTGATTCGCATTCCTTCCGTCGGTATTCCGTGCTTGCGAGACCTATACGACAGTTCTACTGTTTGATAGAGGATTACATAAAGATTACAAAATTGCCTGTAACTCAAAATTCAATTTTTGTCGGTTACGACGTTATTAGGGTCTATTCTAGGGGTGCGATATAAAGCGATTTCACATGATTACACTTTATTGCGTTCGTATATGTGACTATTTTGTATCCTAGCAAGCACATACTGTTATTAAAGTTATGAAACGAAATAGAATGGAATAATCACATTTACAGAATGGAAGCAGATAGGATCTTGCATGTTGTTAAGAAAGAAGGTTACTTGCAGACAGAAAAAATTGCAAAGAACAGGTTCATAATTTGCTTGTTAACATCTTCAAAGTTAATCATGTCAGACCTTCCTGGACTGTATGAAGAATTCCAGTTCTTGGATGAGGGCGCCTAAGATAAAAGAATGTTAAGTGAGGCTGATGTCTAGCGGAGATGTATTTCTGATATGGACCAGGAAATTTTTCCTGACGCTTTCTTGCTGGAGAACTGAGTTATTTCATACGTTGTGAAGCCACAATATGGGATCCCGGTCTTCATTTCTCTTTTTGAAAAAGCCTTGTTAACTTTATGATCCATAAGTATCCATTGTTATTCCCTGAGTTTAAACCCGAAAGCGCCAGATTTAATGCTAAAGCCTGATAACAACCCGATATTGAGAATATTACATCGTTAATATACGTCGTGCTAAAGGATGTTAAGAACAATGTTAATTTGTAATTAGTAATGCACGGATAATTGATTTAACAGGTTTTACTTACGCCAGTTTTGCATTATCTTTTATAATCTACTGATCATACTGTGTGAAAAGTAAGTATGGAATATTGCTACAGTCTTACTAATAAACCGTGTATAGTTTTTATACGAGACTTATGCAGAGTTGAGACAGAAAACGTTACTAATAAACCGTGAATAAGCTACGGACGTATAAACAAGCTGTAACTATACAATGGGAATTGCTTTGCAGTAGTTATATACACGAAACCCCTTGCTTAAGCGTTGTATATAGGGAAAAAATGGCCGCCCCTCTAACAGCTGTTCGTATCGACTGTCATTTTATGATGATGGTTACCTTGTAACCACAGAAGAACAAACCAAAGATCATAGAATTATTAGAGTAATATTGCTGTAGCTTGTACTCTTTGACCAAAATGTAGTGTGGTAATCGATTAGAGCCAGTTGTACTATCGATATTTAACATGCCACACTAGAGCGCTCTGACGGATGCAATAGAGAACCTCAGATATTCTATTACCTTTCGTAACGAAGTAATGACGAAGCTATGACGTAGCTGTGTAACAGTCATACTGTTATACACGACGTATGTAGTGATTATTAGTAACGAATTTACACACGACTTATAAACGAGCTACTCATTGTATAAGTATAAGACAGTTAAACGTCTGTATATAGAGTTTTTATTAGTAAGACCGCTAATAACTTTATAATGTGAATATTTCTTAAAAATAAATATTAGGGGAGAGTTGGGTAGTATCGGACATCGGGTAATATCGGACAGTGCGTTTCTTTCATCTACCACCATATGGTAGTACCTGAATGACACGGTTACGTTTCTCTGTGCGATATCACATAAACGTAACCATGTCAATTAGGTACTATCATCGTGTGATAGATTAAAGAAACTCGCTGTCCGATACTACCTGATTCTCCCCTATACTTCATAAGAAAGTAATCTTAATTTTTTAGTAATAAATGCAGCCCATTTGCATATTTCGTTGCAATGGCAACATTTAAACATACATTTGTAATGGACGTGCGAACAAACCAAGTTTACTCCTGTGTTTTTGTTTTATCGGTGTTCTTTTCTAGACGAATTTTATAACACTAATCCAAGGACGGGAAATAGCCTCTCTTAGAGAGCTTACCTTCTCCCACTACAGTTGCTGTTGCCCATAGATACTCATTCTGACTGCTCTGTTTACAATACGAGTTCCCACCCTTGCACTAATCCAACTATATCGTGCATGGCAATTGTTTTAGTTGCTGGGGACGACCTCGGTTATCTCATGGTTTATAAAAACTTTCACTGGCTGAGTGCATAACGTAGAAAACTACATTGTAATATTTTTGTGCACCTGGAATTTTAACACGAAGGTTTCAGTATTTTTATTGTATGTCGCACTGTTACTGTATGATGACCGCTATATTATAGTGATTTGCTCTTGCATTTGGAAGACATATTTTAATCTTTGTTCTTGCTGGAAGAATGGTACAAGTAAATGTACTTATTTCATTGTTTATCTGTTGGAACAGCCAGACGTCATATTATTGACACCTCATTAGCTATTGATAGATTTCTAAATATCCTTCCCAAGTGGC
This sequence comes from Periplaneta americana, assembly GCF_040183065.1. Taxonomy (NCBI): domain Eukaryota; kingdom Metazoa; phylum Arthropoda; class Insecta; order Blattodea; family Blattidae; genus Periplaneta; species Periplaneta americana. The sequence continues at coordinate 27,214,846 of NC_091127.1, read as the reverse complement.
GTGTTAAATTCATTTTATTTTGTCATTTTATTTCCTTCACTGCTATCGGTTTTATGTGGTACATGATCCAAGCGCTCCTGCTGTAACAATATAAAACGAATCTTTTTTGATTGACACAGATCTAGAGATTTATATAAGCTATGTAGATCTCAAATTATTCCCAAGGGACTTGTCGCATTGAATCTGAGACTGATTTTCTTCATTATTTATAATACTTCACTTCAGTACTCAATTTTAAGGTGTCTAATTTTCAATCTATCATTTTTTTTGGAGTCTGTATCGGAAAGAATAAAATGCTGACTCACTGCATGCATATGTGCATTATAAATTAAAGCGAGTACGGCACGGTACATACTGTAAAACTTGGTTCATGATTTTTAGTAGGTTATTTTACGACGCTTTATCAACAGCTTAGGTTATTTAGCGTCTGAATGAGATGAAAGTGATAATGCGGGTGAAATGAGTCCGGGGTCCAGCACCGATAGTTACCCAGCATTTACTTATAATGGGTTGAGGGAAAACCCCGGAAAAAACCTCAACCATATAACTTGCCCCGACCGGGAATCGAACCCGGGCCACCTGGTTTCGCGGACAGACGCGCTAACCGTTACTCCACAGGTGTGGACTGGTTTATGATAGTAATTATGATGGTGGTGATATGTATGTACAGTAGTGGCAAAAAAAACCCGGACCGACCCTTTAGCTGATTTCAGAGTCACAGATTCAAATTTTGCTAGTCACAAAATACATCCATCTTGTATAATTGATTATAACAATAAAATTTATTGCATTTGTTAGATTCTTATCGTCTTTTGTTTCCTTCAGTGCCTAAAACTTAAACACGAAAAAACTTTGAGAGTTTTATTTTCATCTGGCATCAATATTACATTTCTACCTCTATTCGCAAAGATAACTGCGTATTTTTACGTTAAATAGCAGTGCATACCTCTGGCTTCACTATCCATATTGAAATTACCACAGTTTTGGCACAATACACAGCACAGAATTCTTTTGTATCAGATACAAGAGTCGGTCCGGTTTTTTTCCACTACTGTACAAGAGGGAATCAATAAGTTTCCGGACTGCCCTATATGTAGGCAACACACAGGACATAGGAAATGGATAAGTTATCTAAAACCGGGGATACGCCTGGAATCTACAGTAAATGCATCACTTGGAAGGCAGAGAAGAAGACTAGCCATAAGGCGTATATGGAGAGATTCCAGGAAAAGTCGCAATAGGTCCTCGACATATTTTCACAGAATCACGTGTAGAATCTCAGTTCTTAAAGACAATTAATTTGATAGACTGACTCAACAGGCATGGAAGCAATGATCTTCAGTGACACACGCACGTATGTTAAACGATACAATAAATACAAGTGCAGTTCGGAAATATATTGATTGCACCTTGTATGTATTTGTGTATGTATGTATGTATGTATGTATGTATGTATGTATTTGTTTTTTTAATTGTATTGGGTTATTTTACGACGCTGTATCAACATCTAGGTTATTTAGTGTCTGAATGATATGAAGGTGATAATGCCGGTGAAATGAGTCCGGGGTCCAACACCGAAAGTTACCCAGCATTTGCTCGTATTGGGTTGAGGGAAAACCCTGTATGTATGTATGTATGTATGTATGTATGTATGTATGTATGTATGTATGTATTTTTATTGGGTTATTTTACGACGCTGTATCAACATCTAGGTTATTTAGCGTCTGAATGATATGAAGGTGATAATGCCGGTGAAATGAGTCCGGAGTCCAACACCGAAAGTTACCCAGCATTTGATCGTATTGGGTTGAGGGAAAACCCGGTATGTATGTATGTATGTATGTATGTATGTATGTATGTATTTATTTATTTTATTGGGTTATTTTACGACGCTGTATCAACATCTAGGTTATTTAGCGTCTCAATGATATGAAGGTGATAGTGCCGGTGAAATGAGTCCGGGGTCCAACATCGAAAGTTACCCAGCATTTCCTCGTATTGGGTTGAGGGAAAACCATGTATGTATGTATTAATGTAAGCATGTATAAATACATGTCATTTTAAGCTACACAACAACTTGCAAGCAGACAGCTTACCGGCAACGATTATCGTTCTGCTTGTGAGGTTTGGAGGCAAAACTCTCCGTGAAAGGCAATCAAGATTGGAATAATGCTACTCATAAAATATTTTCATTATAAGGGAAATTTGTAATGGACAGTGTTTTGTGTGAGATCAATATACAGAGGTGTGAAAATTATTAGAATAATCTTAATTTTAAAGGTTTTTTAATAGTTCCTTCACAAATGTTAATTGAATTGATGAACATTGGTATATATTACTATACTGATGTAGGATATATTTACTACTAACAATGCCGGAAAGCATTGTTGTACATTGGTATTTTTCTTATTTTACAATTGTTATGGGAATTCAGAAATTATTATATTATATTGGCGGAATTGGAAACATAAAAAATTATATGCACAAAACAGATGTATACGTTCATTTGAACCTTCACAACAATGCAAACGCAAAGAACAATTTGTTTAAAGCATTTCTTAATTAATTTTTTATGTTTCCAATTCCGCCAACATATTATAATAATTTCTGAATTCCCATAACAATTGTAAAATAAGAAAAATACCAATGTACAACAATACTTTCCGGCATTGTTAGTAGTAAATATATCCTACATCAGTATAGTAATATTATATACCAATATACATCAATTCAATGAATATTTGTGAAGGAACTATTAAAAAAAAACCTTTAAAATTAAGATTATTCTAATAATTTTCACACCTCTGTATATCTTCATTAATTGGCAAACTGATAAGGATTTATAAGAAGTCAGATAAATTACAGAACATGTTTCTCGTATGTTAACTATGTCACGTAAGTTACGATAAATGTCAACATGTTGTTCTTTATGCAGCATAAAAATTATACAAACAGTGCATTCATTTCAGACAAGAAGTATAATTGCTTTCATTTATCTGCCATATTTCCAGATGTTTCGGACGTTTTTTGATAACGAAGATAACAAAATGAACGATAACTGTTCTGTCATTTTATAACACTTAATGGATTGGAAAACATGTGAGGTATTGTCACGTATGTATGTTGCAATAAGTGTGAACATACTGTTTTGTTTTTGTTTTTAATTTTAAACAAAATTGCACTATCAGTCCATTTAAGACAAGATATCTTTCATTTCGTCTTCATAGACCAGACATATTCAGTGCGGGCATTTCTAACCTTTAAACGAGGTGCAACAGTATGTAGAATATATTGTGTTTGCCTGCATGCGATTCTGAGGTTCTACGTCTAAGTGGTTCGAATCCTGCCTGGGAAGGAAACTTTTTTTGTTCCTTATTCAAATTTATTCCCAATACTTTTCGATTGCAGCGATATTTTACTAGTTAATTAACTTATTATTCCCAGAACATGAATTTTACGAGCTATCGAAAACTATTGGGAATAAATTTGAATAGTTACTTACTAATGGCTTGTAAGGAACCCGAAGGTTCATTGCCGCCCTCACATAAGCCAGCCATGGTCCCTATCCTGTGCAAGATTAATGCACTCTCTGTCATCATATCCCATCTCCCTCAATCCAGTTTAATATTATCCTCCCATCTACGTCTCGGCCTCCCCAAAGGTCTTTTTCCCTCCGGCCTCCCAACTAACACTCATTATGTATTTCTGGATTCGCCCATACGTTCTACATTCCCTGCCGATTTGAAACGTCTGGATATAATGTTCCTACTTATGTCAGGTGAAGAATACAATGTGTGAAGTTCTGCGTTGTGTAACTTTCTCCATTCTCCTGTAACTTCATCCCTCTTAGCCCCAAATATTTTCCTAATAACCTTATTCTCAAACACCCTTAATCTCTGTTCCTCTCTCAAAGTAAGAGTCCAAGTTTCACAACCATACAGAACAACCGGTAATATAACTGTTTTATAAATTCTTTCCGATTTTTTTAAAGCAGACTAGATGACAAAAGCTTCTCAACCGAATAATAACACGCATTTCCCATATTTATTCTGCGTTTAATTTCCTCCCGAGTGTCATTTATATTTGTTACTGTTGCTCCAAGATATTTGAATTTTTCCACCTCTTCCAGTTTTTATATTTCCATTTCGTACAATATTCTGGTTACGAGACATAATCATATACTTTGTCTTTTCGGGATTTACTTCCAAACCTATCTCTTTACTTGCTTCAAGTAAAATTTCCGTGTTTTCCCTAATCGTTTGTGGATTTTCTCCTAACATATTCACGTCATCCGCATAGACAAGAAGCTGATGTAACCCGTTCAATTTCAAACCCTGTGTGTTATCCTGGACTTTCATAATGGCATATTCCGGAGTGAAGTTAAAAAGTAAAGCTGATAGTGCAGCTCCTTGCTTTAGGCCGCAGTGAATTGGAAAAGCATCAGATAGAAACTGGCCTATACGAACTCTGCTGTACGTTTCACTGAGACATATTTTAATTAATCGAACTAGTTTCTTGGGAATACCAAATTCAATAAGAATATCATATACTTCTCTCCTAACCGAGTCATATGCCTTTTTGAAATCTATGAATAACTCATGTACTGTACCCTTATAGTCCCATTTTTCTCCAGTATCTGTCGAATACAAAAAATCTAATCAATAGTCGATCTAATACGCCTAAAACCACACTGATGATGCCAAATAATTTCATCTACGTACGGAGTTAATCTTCTAAAAAGAATATTTGAATAAGGAACAAAAAAATTTTCCTTCCCAGGCAGTATTCGAACCACGAAAGTCTTAGTTACCAGTCTATCGTGCTCTGGAGTGAACAAAGCTCTGAAATCAGCTACAAGGGTTGGTCCGGTATTTTTGCCACCACTGTACACGCTTGCTCTAGACTCATATAGAAAGGGAAAACTCCAAACGAAGTCTCTCTTAGTAACTTCCCAACTGTTTGTCTCTGTAATCTTTTCATTTAAAATTTGGACGATGTTTTTTCCTCCTATTTTTCATGCCTTCATAACTCCACTCGCTATTGTCCCGGTTGCTGCGGGCAACAGTCCAGTTACGTTTGGAAGCACGCCTGCACTCGCCCTCTGGCGGGAACGTGTTTGGTTTGACACACAAATTCTCTGCGTCACGATCGTATCCGTTCTGACCTGGAACAGGACTCTGACTCACAAGGACGCCGTTCGAAACATCTGTGCCGTCTGAAGCCGCCCTTCGCGTATTCACCCCTTGTTCCACCCTATCAGTGCGATACATCTATCAGTAATCGGAGAAATACCCACGGTGTAAGATATTAACAATATTGGTACCGCCGATCTCTTCAAAAGTGACGATATTGTAGCCAGCCACGATGTACAGGAAATTTTAGACACATGTATGAACAAATTCAATGCAGCTGTCGCTTAATCAAGCAATTGGGCCGGATCTCAGTACCCAAAAGATCCTGTGAGAGTGTATGAAGGGGGGGAAACTGTTTAAATATAGGTTTTCCACGAGTACGTATCTTTTTTTTAGTAAATTTTATTTTGTTATCATTATATTATGATTTTACTGTACAGGGTGTCTGATTAAAGCCGTTTACTTTTGCTTAGGCAGCCCAAATAACAGTCAAGACATATGGGAGGTATTCACTGGTTTCACAGGCGGAATCAGGGGTGGGTATAGCGTTCACTGATATCATCACGTGAATTTATTTATAGGGTTATTTTACGACGCTGTATCAACATCTAGGTTATTTAGCGTCTGAATGAAATGAAGGTGATAATGCCGGTGAAATGAGTCCGGGGTCCAGCACCGAAAGTTACCCAGGATTTGCTCGTATTAGGTTGAGGGAAAACCCCGGTCATCACGTGAATGTTGCGAATATTATAGTCGTGTCGCTGTTATTCCCGGCGTGACTCCTCCTCTTTGCTCACGCCTTAAGAAGTGAAGGCTCTATAAAATCTAGATAGGTAGTATCGTTCGCCATTTTTGTTCTTTCGTTGCCGAGCTACCATACGAGGAATCTATTTGCCGCACCGTTAAACATTATCATGTAGCTCCTATGAGAATAAATCAAACGCACTGTAATTGAGCGGCAAATAACGTCATCGTGTGCTTTCTGCGAACGCTAACGAAATAACAAAAAATGGCGGGCGATTATATTAAGTATTTATCGAGCCTTAGGAATTGCATAACGTCATCAGCAGCGAATCACAAGGCGCACATGTTTAAATGTAGCCGACCTGTAACGTAATTGGCTGCCGCAAATAAGAATGACGGGACTATAGTCTTCGTATGTTAATTTTATGTTAAACACTTGCTGTTTTTCTGTTATGTAATGATTTATTTTCTTTCTCTTTTTTGCAACGTTTATTTCAGTCTTGGATAATCTTTTGTCGAGTCATTTGCTCTTGCTATAGTTCCTGTAACATAGTTTTCTTTATACGCAAGTTATATCCAATCCTTCAAATTAATTTATTGGTTTTGTTTTGTTCGGAATAAGCAACGTATATTTAAAGAACAGACAGCACAGAATTTTACCACAATATATTAATATATTTCAATATATTTTTTAAGTCACGCCTAGTGACACGACCATGATAACGTCAAAACCTGGGTAGACCAGGTAAAAAGTTGGATTCAGACTGTGACATCATATGGTCTAAGACATACGAGATCGATAACAACCCGCATTGAGTTGAAAAATGTCGACGTAGTTTGCTTGCTGGAACATCTTATATTTAATTCTTCTGTCGCTGTCTTTCACTTTTTCTGTAACGAGCTTCACATATTCAAACCATGAATTGTTACCGACTGTAGAATTCGGCTTTCATAGCTACTGTTGTGGAACCCTCTTAGACAGTCGAAACATTCCTACGAACATATTATCACTCTAACTAAGAGCCATGAACTGCCCTCATATTATAATTGTTTATTTACTCGGACGCAGCGTTTGAATTAATGTATCATCAGTCCACCGAAACTGTAGCCTAATCTTTGTATGTAGAGTCTTGGAACAGTCTTCGTTTAGAACGGTTTCAGTGTTCTTCACAAGAATAGGGAGGCAATGTGCCAAAGAACTCAATTCTCGGAGGAGATTATGATGATGATGACGATGATGATGATGATGATGTAATAATACAAGAGGCAATCAATAAGTTTCCGGACTGTCCTGAATGTAGGCAACACACAGGGCATAGTAAACGGAAAAGTTATCTAGAATCAGGGAAACGCCTGGAATCTATACTAAATGCATCTTTTCAAAGGCAGAGAAGAAGACTAGTCATAAGGCGTGTATGGAGAGATTCCAAGAAAAATTGCAATAGGTCTTTGACATGTTTGCACAAAATCACGTGTAGAAGCTCAGTTTCTTAAAGACAATGTGACGCCGCTTGATAGACTTGCTCAACAGGTATGAAACGCAATGATTTTCAGTGACATGGGCATGTATGTTTAACGGTCTAATAAATACAAGTGCAGTTCGGAAATATGATTGCGCGTTATAATAATAATAATAATAATAATAATAATAATAATAATAAGAAGAATAATAATAATTTGCTTTGCTTTCTACTTTCCCGATGATTGTATTATTCTTATACTAAAACTTTTTAAATAATTTAGAGAAATATTGCATGTAATAATTTACATAGCATTTTAGAAAAAATACTCCGACATTATTAAATTTAACGTATGTCGTCAATAACTCAGAGCGTGCGGCGAGTCTTACGTATGATGTAGAGAAAGGACAGGATCGCTAGTTGCCAAGCACCGGAGTGATTTCTAAAATATTACTTCTTTTTTTTTAGCGTCTTCATATCGACGAAGATTGCTCATTACCATGACAACGCATGTCAGTTGTAAAGACCGTAATTCCTTCTTGATGCATGCCCATATCATCAGCATCGTGGATTAGGTCTCGTGGCCTGTTCTAACCTCCAAACAGTATATGCATGTCTTTTGATCTGCCCGCGAGAGTCGTTTACCTGTTTGTCTAGTTCCATTTATTCTCCGTATTTGATCGTTTTCTGTACAGGTACCACTTTGTTTATATCGTTTTTTTAAGTAGGTTATTTTACGACGCTTTATCAACATCTTTGATTATTTAGCGTCTGAATGAGATGAAGGTGATAATGCCGGTGAAATGAGTGCGGGGTCCAGCACCGTAAGTTATCCAGCATTTGCTCGTATAGGGTTGAGGGAAAACCCCGGAGAAGCCTCAATCAGGTAACTTGCCCCCGACCGGGAATCGAACCCAGGCCACTTGGTTTCGAGGCCAGTACTCCACAGGTGTGGACCTTTGTTTATATCGTTCGTAATGTAGCGTAATGGAAGGTTCTCCTTCTGTCCACTTTCGTGTAATGGTGTTAAAAATGCAATCTGTGCGGATCATGTTTTCCTTTCATCTGTTGTTACTGAAGTACGTTACTAAAGTTGTGGCTTTAATTTTGTTAGTGCTTAATTGGATATCTTTTTATATTAAAGAACAAGTTCATATGCCCTGTGAGAGATCTCTCCCCAAGACAATAGCTTTCACATACTTACGTAAAGATTAATTTTCAGTCCTACAGAATATATCTGTTATGGTAACAATGATTATTAGAGGAGAAAAATTCGTTCCGGTGCCGGGGATCGAACCCAGGTCCTTGGTTTTACGTACCGAATGCTCTAACCACTGAGCTACGCCGAAGTTCAATCCACAGCACTGGATCGAATCACTCTCCTCTAGTCTTTTTCCCTTTGTGGCCTGACCCCAAGTTCGACAAATATGTTGACATATATTAGGTCAAATCAAGAATATATTGCAAGAGTAAAGATTAACCTACATATGGAATGTACCGATTCAGCTATTTCAGGCTCATGACTTACAGTACGTCGACATCTGCTCACCTATTTGAAATAATAAGTTATTATGTAAAATAAGACCGAAAAATTAAACATTAATACTGGGTAAATAGAGTAACAGGAAAGATTTATTTACTCTTGTTTATTGTAGAGTTAAATTAAAAAAAAAAATTATTAAAAATATTTGTGGTAGTAAATTGTAAAAAGGAGCAGATAATAGCAATATGTGTTACAAGAGCGGTATGTTGACGTTTTCATGGTAGAGGAAAAGATTGAAAAAGCGAAACGTAGTTGAGATTTTTTAATTTCCGAGAACATGAAAACAAACATACCGCTCGTGTATCGTACATTATTTTGTGCCAAGATCGTTTATTACATACCTGAAAGACGAATTTCTAATTAGTTGCAATGAAATCTCCATGTTGGTTTCTGTTTAATGACGGCAACTTCGGAAAACCAAAATATCTTTCTTCAACATTGTTGCTATAAAATGTTTTCTGTGTTTACTATACTCCAGCAGGCCGTGATATACGTCTGTCTTTTTTTCCCCCTGTCTATAAATGCGAACTTAAAACAAACGGTAAGGTTATGTAATGATTTATTTTTAATTTTAATATTTTAACAATATTATTTATATAACATATTGCAGTAATAACATCCGCATCTGGAATCTTGTTGATTTTTTCAAGGCTTCCTTAATGTGACTTGTATCAGGAATGCAATAACTTTCGTGGAGTAGTAGACTTTACTTAATTTTTGCAAATATTTAAAAACAATAATTAACATTGCAATTTAGGTGAATTGCAGTGGTAAGTTTGCAATTTATAATTATTACTATGTTAAACGTCTCTAAAAATAATATGTTAAAAGCCTAAAGGAGTAAAATGAATGTCGCGCTTAAGCGGTAAGAAGAGGGAAATTGTTATGTGTGTTACGTTGGGAATACTGAATGTGGTATTTCACACTTACCGCGTATTGGTTCTGTGCGGAAAACAAGCAAATACGCACGATATCGCACAAATAAGGTTTAAAGTCTTAATGGCTATTACAATTGGTTTAAACATGCACTAAAACCAGACGTACGTGCAACTTTGAACCAATAAATTATTGAGTTTTACGATAAATTAATTAGTTTAGGAAATTGTATATCTATTATGTACTTTCGTATATAGATCTTTTTGTTAAATTATTAAGTTTTGTACTTTGTGAACTAATATCAATAAATCTATCAGTATCACTATCAGTATTATATTAAGTCAAATGCCATATAGACAGAGGAGAGAGATTCGATCCTGTGCTGTGGATTGAACTTCGGTGTAGCTCAGTGGTTAGAGTACTTGGTACGTAGAACTAAGGACCAGGGTTTGATCCCCGGCGCCGGAACGAATTTTTCTTCTCTAATAATCATTTTCACATGCTTTATGCAGAAATGCGCTTTTTCTACCATGTAACCTACACTTTTTATTATATATATATTCAACCAGAAACGTTTTTCAGATATCGAAGGCTCAGTCGCAGCTGCGATCTTCTGTCCTAGTCGCATTCTGTGCTGAACAAATCGACCATAATGCTGATTATCTCGAAGTACGTCTGCTTCTTCAGCCATTATTTTTCCACTGTTTCTCCATTTCCGGCATTTCATTATTTCCATATCATCGTTCAATAGATTCATTTAAAAAAAATCTTAAACTGGTGTGTAAAGTGTATTTTAGTATCCTTCCCAAGATGCAATACAAAGAATTGCAATTTTTTTTTCTTTAATTTAAATACTTTTTTTGTCTCTTCTGTAAAATTGGAAAAATGTGACTTGAGGACTTCATTAAGGGGTTAGGTACAGCTTACAGCAGTAAAGTTTTTGGAAATATTCAACATTTTTTTCCTCCATTACTGTATCTTGTACAATAATGAAAATTGGTATGTGTAAAACACTGTCCTTCTGCTATATGAAAAAAAATATTTGTACGATTTAATTTTTTTTTTTTTTCAAAATTCAAAGTTCACTGTGCAATGATGAAGCGTTTCCCTCATAACTCATAAACTTCTTAAATTTTTCATGTTCTCTCCCTTTTATTTTATTGCTGAAACTCATGTTTACAATATCATGCTCTTTCAACAACATTCCTTAATAAACAATATTTTTTTTTAATTTTGTGTTAGATATTTGACCATTTTTTAAAATGAATTTATTTTTTATCAGACAATCTATCAAATGTAGAGAAGTGATTTTGCATCATATTGTAGATATGATATGCATAAATACATATAAAAAATTTCATCACAGAATGTTGGATAATTTTTGAGTTCTGGGGGAAACGCTTCATCAGTGCACAGTGAACTTCGAATTTTCAAAAAATAAATAAATAATAGTACATTATGCAATGAGCCTATAATGATAGTAATTAAGAAGCGAGGTTTCATAATTTTCATACCAGCTTCTTAATTACCATTATAGGCGAGTTTCATACGACTTTTTATGCTCGACCATATTTCTAACTTGAAATTATTCAGATGTTTACATTTTATTTGTATCTGACAAGATCGGAAGTGACCTTGTTTTACGTCGTGAATTGTGAGATGTGCGCAGACGCAAAAGTATTGATTTTTTCCGAGGAACAATAATGTCATTGACCTTGTGTAATCCCGTTAAACTTGGTATGACCTTGATTATTGAATTCGACATTGAAAAACGAGATGACAAATTCAATTTATTTGAATATTATTTACAATTAACGCTAATTATTATAGTAACAGAACATAACCTTCTGCGACAGTATTGGATTTCCAGCCTCCGTGACTTTTCGTTAATTCTCTTTCGATTGTATATCCGAGAATAATCGATACTTGCGGTTTTATAACGGTACAAAGCTGACGTCATTGGCTGAACACCTGTGAGCTGAGTTGTCATTGGCTGAAAACACCTGTACTTTAATGAGTAGGTGTACTTTAATGACATGATTAAAAGACTGCTACCAGGTGTAGGGGAGGATGTTGTACCTTTAAACACTTTTCACATTTTATTTTTTTTTTAATTTTGGGAAATGAAATTTTTAAATGAAAAAATACTTGAAATAATTATTGAAGATTCCTTTACAACTTCCTGTATGTATTTTCCTGTTTTACAGATCTATTAATGATGGAAAAAATAAAATGAAGGGATATGTAATGTGTTCAAAGGTACAACAGGATCATGTACCTTGGAACATACCCTCTTGTAAGTTGGAACACATGGAATATAGGAGGGAATATAGCTGTAAAAACTGACAATCATATTTAAAATGTATTTGCAATCATAAACCAGAGCAGGCTTCTCTGATTGAGATTTTATTTCCTGGAGAAGCAAGAACTGCTTCAACAGCTTTCTTCAAGGCATCCGGATCAACTGGGGGCCTCTTAATTCCAGACTTACTTCGTGACATGACCTTAAAATAAAAGAAAAAAAACCGATAGTATCGTGTAATTTGGAACATGTCCCATGGTACAAGATGTTTTGTGTTCAAAGGTACAAGAGGGTGCACGTTTAAACAAACATGGCTCCGAAAACTAGAGAGTCAAATAAATCATGGAAATTAAAATATGTTATTACTCACCAGATGATAGGGAACACACCGTACTTGAAAGATATTAACAAATGCAATCTGGTTTTGTGTTAGAAAACATACATCAATGAACGAAATGTTTACTTTTGGTACTAAAAAACTTCTTTTGTCCACGGAACTCACACTATGCAATAAATCAAACTGAAACTACGACCAGAGCTACTCAGCGGCTTTCTCTACAGTCTACTTCATTTTGAGTCCTCTAGGTAGCAGCAAAAATTAAAAACAAAAAATGTTCAAAGGTACACTATGCTAAAGGTACAACAGTCTCCCCTATAATTACTGCATTTCGGCATGGTCGAGCATAAATATTTTTTTTAAATCGTATAAATATGTTTATCATATAGCAGATAGACAGTGTTTTACACGTACTAATTTTCATTATTGCACAAGAAAAAGAAAGTTGAATATTTCCAAAATTTTACTTCTTTAATCTGTATCTAACCCCTTAAATAAACGGTTAAATTGTACATAGGGTTGAGTGAACCCGGAGCCTTTCTGGATGTTATACGAGATGAAAAGTCCCGTTGTCAGCTGGGCTTGAACTAAGACTTTTCAGCACGTAGCCTGTCTCCCTACTTGCTGGAGTCATCTCGACTCTTTGGCTGCAAATATATAGGGTGAATTTCCTACAGTTGGCAACTGTGGTGCCGTGAATGTTCTTGAGGGTCGACTGGAGGTCTCGCTCGCTCGATGACCCTTTGGCACGGATCTCGGTGGTCGCGGTATCTCTGCAATCGTGGCCGGCATGCAGTAGAAACCACAACGATGGCCAGCTCCTCGTTATAGTGTGAACTGAAGCGTTGAAACGATATCGCCGGTCCTAGCGTCCAACGACTTCATTTGCAGTCTCGGCGATTAGACCACGGGACTTTCCTGATAGCCAGTCTCCATCATTATCATCGCTGTGTATATCAATGCCGACACTTTGACAGCTTCCTTGATGGATTATATGAGACAAAATAGTACGCAGATTTTTTTTTTCTTTGTACATGCCACTAGTGGCGTAGCGTCAATGTAAGCTAAAAAGCTTAGCTTCCCCAGTTAATAATAATTTCATAATAAACCTGCAGTTTATGGACAAAATTATTTATCAATTTTAATAGAATTTATATTTACGCGTTAAATATTGTGATGCGGCTGCTCAGGATGATTTGTGATGCAGCAGTAAACAAGAAGCCTGCACACACCAGCTTCCAAGCAGACTGGTTTCTTCTGTGTAATCCACCCCGCAGATTTTCCATCCCTTTCTAACTAAACTACCCTAGTCGCAAGGCTCGCAAGAAGCTAGCTTTAACATTTAAAATAAGTAGTTTCCGAGTTATCCCTTTTCGTCAGTTGTGTTCAGTTGAAGTGTTAGTGTGCATTGCGGCTGATATAATAAATAATGAGCGAAATAACAGTTCCTGACACTAATTTACTTGAATTTTTTAGGTCAATTGTATCATCAAGACTGACTTACGAACAAAAGTGTGATTTAAAAAAACAAATGACCGACTCCCTTGCTGTCAATGAAGGACACAACCAAAAGACAGACGCATACTTAGGGGAGAGTCGGGTAGTATCGGACAGTGCGTTTCTTTCATCTACCACCATATGATAGTACCTGAATGACATGATTACGTTTCTCTATGCGACATCACAGAAACGTAACCATGTCAGTCAGGTACTATCATCGTGTGGTAGATGAAAGAAACTCACTGTCCGATATTACCCGATGTCCGATACTACCCGACTCTCCCCTACGTAATGATACTAATATTGTGATTTCTCCAAGTATGACAGGGAGTGAGCTAATGTTATACGTATACATGTCTGTTTGTTAAGAGATATTGTAAACCGTGAAATCATATTTTACTACGTATCATTTGAGGTCATGCCTTATTGGTGTTACTTATGATGTCCCAACCAATCTTCGACTGCTGACTTGAAATTGACTACTATTTATTTTAAGACTGTATTTTTGTAATATGTTTTCTGATATTGCATGAAAGACAATTTGAGTTAGCTTCCCCTGCTCAAAATTTCATGCTACGCCACTGCATGCCACAACCATATAATAGGAAAATGAATGGTGCCATTCAATCGGCACATAGTTCCACGTTTCACAAAGCGATCGAAGTTCACTGCTGTGGCTAACATCCAGTTCAAGAGTTCTATTAAGATGTGGATATGAAGACACACCTTTTCCCCAGTCACAGTTTAAGTTGTTAACTTCTTCTTTTCCTGCGTTCCTTTGAGCCTTGCTACAGTCCGAGCGTCCAATTAATACCCAGGCGGAAGACTTTGTGTTGCATATACAGGGTGATTCACGAGAATTTGCCGTCACTTACAGAGCTTATTTCCTAAGATATTCTGAGCAAAAAATGTATGAACATTTGTCCTAATCTCAGTATTTTCAAAGTTACACTAATTTGAAGTTGTTAGTGAAATACTTCTTTTTCTTTAGTTTTAAGGGTAAAAAAATAGTATTACAAATAGAGAACGAACTATTCAGCAGTACCATTTCTTTAATTGGCTAGTGTTCTGAAGCTAAAAGCTACGCCGAAGTTTAATCCACAGCACCAGATCGAATCCTCTTCCTCTAGTGTTTTGCCCTTTGTGACCTGACTCCATGTTCGACATATATGTTGACATTGTTACCATAACAGATAAATTTTGTAGGACCAAAAATTAAAGAAAACAGTGCTAGGAATTGGAATAACAAAAGGTTACCTATGACGTAATTCTGTTCTTTTTACATTGAACTGAAGGAATTTAAGAAGATCACGGTTATTCAGTACACCATTAACAGTTTTATAGAGTAAAATTTGGCCAATTCATTAATCGTCTAGATTTCAAAATTTTAATTAAATTCAAAAAGTAACTGATTATATGAACTTTGCTTTTCATAAGACGACGCGTAATGTTTTTTTTTTTTCTTTAAATATAAATAACGTAAAATATTTTCTGTATCCTTAAATTATATTATTATTATTATTATTATTATTATTATTATTATTATTATTATTATAGTTTTTAAGTTCGTTATTTAACGACGCTGTATGAACTAATACTAGGTTATTTAGCGTCGATGGAGTTGGTGACAGTGAAATGGTGCTTGGCGAGATGAGACCGAGGATTCGCCATAGATTACGTGACATTCGCCTTACGGTTCATGTTGGGGGGATTCCAACCAGGTAATCAGCCCAAGCGGGAATTGAACCCACGCCCGAGCGCAACTTCGGATTAGCAGGCAAGGGTTTCAGCCAACTGAGCTACGCCGGTGGTTATTATTATTATTATTATTATTATTATTATTATTATTATTATTATTATTATTATTATTATTATTATTATTATTATTATTATTATTGGCAGTAACTGCAGTCTGGACATGAAAAGGACTGTGAGTGCCAAAGAGAAAACAGTAGAAATCGGGGCTTTCTGGAGCAACTAGTAGGGGAAACTCGGCTAATTCCGCAGTACGGGTAATTCCGCAGTAGTTCATACACGATTTTACTGCGGCTTTACAATAGCGTGGACGTAAGTTTTGAGAGGCTGTCAACAGGAGGCATGTCCTCTGCAGTGCTATAGAAAAAAATCAAGGATATTTGTCGACACCTTTGTCGGCAATACAGTGAAACATCCAAATTTGGCTGCTTTTCGTGTTTTGCTTCATAGCTGTGAAGAAAGTGAGCATTATTACATATAAATTGTTCCTTTTATGTTACTTTCATAATGTATTTCACAATTTATTTACGACTGCGGAATTAGCCAAGTCCTATTGCGGATTTATCCTCACTGTTGCGGAATTACCCGAGTTGTTCTTTTTCAACTGTAATGTATTTACAACTAAATATATTTGCATTTTAATAGGTATCTTTATTACATTTGGTAATGAAAGGTTTCGTCCATGTCTACATACCTTGATAATATTTTTCAATAAACATTTTGATAAAAATATGGTATTTACTTCTTGAGGGGAGGCAGAGGTGAATATTTCAATATCAACAAAACTTATCCGATTTGTTTGAAATTTATCATGGATACTAATTATGTTATTAGTAATGGACATACCAAGTTTCAACGTTCTAAGTACAATAATTCTGTAAATATTAATGATTTTATAAAACTTTATATCGTTTGATATAAAATGCTCCATGCACCATATTGTAAGAAATTTTCAACATTTCTTTTTATTTATATGTCCAGAGAAGGTATATAAATAATGGTAAGTCTTAGTTTATTATGGGAATAATATAGTAATACAGTTATCTTGGTTTTAATTTCATACTTTTAAGGGCACAAAATCAATAACTAACATCGGAATATGAAAATAAAGACAATAAAAATGGGAAAAACCAAATTTTCATTTTTTCTTCAGTTTTGTTCGAAAATTTCACCTCTGCCTCCCCTTAACATTGCGGAATTACCCGTGTCTCCCCTAATGTAATATCACCGGATGTTGACTTCACCGCATTCGTTGAATGTTTTCACTTTTATTCTTGCAATTTACTAAGAAATTCTTTACTATATTCATTTTCTCACGGCACACTACACCAGTTGAAAATTGCTGCTCTAATCCATTTATACTCTACTATTGAGGCGCAACGGAGAACGCCTTCTTTTCGGTATCCTGGCGTTATTCCCAGTAAGTGAACATTTCTGTCATTTCATAAATTATTCGTTCCCCACGGCAAGATTTTTTTGCTCTCTCGGACTTATGTCGCATACACCCACCCTCCATCCTGGTGGTCGTGCCTTCATCACTCTAACAAGGCATGCTGAAGAATTAATGCAGGGCCTGAAGCTCCTCATTACAGTTTTTTTCAGCCCCCATGACAGTTCTCTGTTCAGATGTTCAGTAATTTTGTCTTTTTTTCTCTCTCCCGGCCTCTCGCGTCTTTCGGCTCCCTGTTGTGTCCTCTCCCCTCTTCAATAAATTAGAACGAACATTGTCGCTCTGCGCTGCAATTTGTAACCTGTAGAGAATTCATGTGGCGGGGGATTTTGAGACAAATGAAGTCGTATAGGCAGATGGATGGAGGAGCCAGCGACTGAAGGATAAGGTGCAACGAACCGTTATGTGACACAGGTGGATTTTATATGCTGCCAGGCCGGGCGCACCTTGATCACCAAGCCACGTGTGTGCAGAATGACCGTCAATCCAGCTTCTTTTTCCTCCTGTGCTTTAGGCCCTAACGGTACCTTGCGATCTCATTGAGTTTTCCTAAAGTCGTTACAAAATGATCGTAATATAAAGCTGCATACAATAGTTCCATTGCAATAATACTTAAGACGCATGCCTATTTATTTATTTATTTATTTGTTTATATATTTATCTATTTATGTATGTATGTATGTATTTATTTATTCATTCATTTATGTCCACACCTGTGGAGTAACGGTTAGCGCATCTAGTCGCGAAACCAGGTGGCCCGGGTTCGATTCCCGGTCGGGGCAAGTTACCTGGTTGAGGTTTTTTCCGTGGTTTTCCCTCAACCCAATATGAGCAAATGCTGGGTAACTTTCGGTGTTGGACCTCGGACTCATTTCACCGGCATTATCACCTTCATCCCATTCAGACGCTAAATAACCTAAGCTGTTGATAAAGCGTCGTAAAATAACCTACTAAAATAAAAAATATTCATTTATTCTGGTGTAGTTAGGACGATTAGGCCTTCTCTTCCACACCACCAGAAATACAAATACAATAATAGAAATAAAAAGGAAAAAATACACTATGTACAGTCTTAGAAAAAAAGTTTTGTCGCACACATACTTTACAAGTCCCAGAAAGGAGGCAATGCGCATTATCAGAGAACGTGCGATCTGGATCATAAGAGAAGGACTTGCTGAGGTAATAAAATTAGTTTTGTTTCGTTGTATATGTGATCATGCGCACTGCCTCCTTTCTGGGACTTACAAAGTATCTGATCGACAAAAGTTTTTTCTAAGATTGTACATTCATTCATTCATTCATTCATTCATTCATTCATTCATTCATTCATTCATTCATTCAGTCGAACTGAGTAGCGTGGTCGGTATAGCGCTGGCAGTCTGAGCTTCAGGTTGCGGGTTCGATCCCGGCGCAGGTCGATGGCAGTTAAGTGTGTTTAAATGCGGCAGGCTCATGTCAGTAGATTTACTGGCATGTAAAAGAACTCGTGCGGGACAAAATTCTGGCACACCGGCGACGCTGATATAACCTCGGAAATTGCGAGCGTCGGTAAATAAACCGTAATTTAATTTATTTTTACATACATTCTTTCAGTCAAACAGTCGGTTTACAAGTAAAACGCATTATTAAAAAAAAAATCCGACAAAAAGACGTATATTATGTGCTTAATGTATGTGTATAAAATTAGAATCGAAAAATAAAATACATATAAAAAGAAAGAACTTACTAAAAAAAATAATATTTTGAGGATTGAGTTTTGTCAAGATCTTTTAAACGCCTTTTTCTCAGCAATAATATTTTTGACTTAATATGTTTTGCTTGTATACCAACGATTCGTTCATGCATTCATCCATTAACACGTACATTCATTTAATCATTCACTCATTCATTCATACATTCACACATACATACATACATACATACATACAGTCGGTCTCGGTAGCGTGGTCGGTGTAGCGCTGGCCGTCTGAGCTTCAGGTTGCGGATTCGATCTCGGCCCAGGACAGTGGCGGTTAAGTGTGTTTAAATGCGACAGGCTCATGTCAGTAGATTTATTGGCATATAAAAGAACTCCTGCGGGACAAAATTCCGGCACACCGGCGACGCTGATATAACCTTGTCAGTTGCGAGCGTCGTTAAATAAACCGTAATTTATTTTTTTTTTACATTCATTCATTCATTCATTCATTCAATCATACATTCTTTCAGTCATACAGTCGGTTTACAAGCAAAACGCATTAAGTAAAAAAAAAAAAAAAATCTTAGAAAAAGGCGTATATTATGTGCTTAATGTATGTGTATAAAATTAGAATCGAAAAATTAAGTACATATAAAAAGGAAGGACTTACTAAAAATAATATTTTGAGAATTAAATTTTGTCAAGATCTTTTAAACGCCTTTTTCTCTGCAATAATATTTTTGACTTAATGTGTTTTGCTTGTATACCGACGATTCATTCATTCATTCTTTCATTTAATCATTCACTCATTGAATCATACATACATACATACATACATACATACATACATACATACATACATACATACATACAAGTCCACGCCTGTGGAGTAACGGTTAGCGCGTCTGGTCGCGAAAGCAGGTTCGATTCCCGGTCGGGGCAAGTTACCTGGTTGAGGTTTTTTCCGGGGTTTTCCCTCAACCCAGTATGAGCAAATGTTGGGTAACTATCGGTGCTGGACATCGGACTCATTTCACCGGCATTATCACCGTCATCTCATTCAGATGCTAAATAACCTAAGATGTTGATAAAGCTTCGTAAAATAACTTAATAAAATAAATAAATACATTACATTACATATATACATACACAATTATTGAACATAACTATTGGTTTTTAGCCGAAAATCAAACTGCCTTTAGAATTGATACAACACCGATGTCATTTAGTCTGTAAGCTGTATAATTGTTAATGCTCTAATATACATTTATAAATTGGAACTCATTATGGAAATATTTCAAATTTGAAGAGTATCTCTTTTTAATATAGTCTTACATTTAAAGCTAAAAAATCCCGCCTATGTTTTTTAAATGGGGAACCTGAACATTCTTAGCTCTTTAGATAAGAAGATTGTTTCCGCAGAAATATATGATTGCTGTGAAGACACTTTACTCTTTAAATTATTGATAGCCGGTTAACCACAGTCATTATTACCATTTATGGTTTTTCTCATGTATATCAAGACTGTGCGATTTATTATTAAAGCAGTGAGTGCAAAACATTATTTTAGGAAGTATAGTACTTGTACTTCACTTAGAAGGACACGATATGAAAGATAATGAAATCCTAAACGCAGATGTTACCTGCAACGCATTTTCGTGTTCCCGGTTGCATTCTTATTGCAAAAAAAAAAAAAAAATGTTGGTGCAAAGGAAATTTTAATTTCGGAATTGTACGTTTGGGAATTGACAGAATCTTCATGCAGCGGATTGTCGCGAGTTCAACCGCTCGGATAGAGAGACAAGGCAATTTTGAATCAAATGAATATCTATCGCCACGATAATTAAAAGGGGATCCTTTTCTTAAGATACCAAGAGAATAGGTCTGGTCGTGGGATTACGTCATTGAAATTGAATCTGTCAAACGCATAAAAGAAGTGGGAAACTTCTCTAACTGTATATTCGCAGACAATGGCGGACGGAGTTGGATAAAATTGAAAAAGTTACAACAAAATTGTCAGCTACATTTCAAAAGAGCAACAAAAGAGGTTTTTGTGCTCTGAAAGAAGGATGATAAACTAACAAAGAATTCAGGGGGAAAAAAAGAACACACGTACATTTCATTAAAGAGACCTAGCTTATTAACATTAAGTCGAGTCTTGCAAGTGGTACATTTGGTTTATATTGGGTTACTAGCCCAAAGCCGAACTCACTCTGCCTTTTTTTTTCCTCCTAGGCACAAAGATATGACGTTCAGAAGTCCACACCAGTTAGTCTAGAATATTTACAAATTATCTTCACTTCTTTGCTTTGAAACAATCGTCAAGTCTTGAATAATTTCAAGGAAAAATTGTTCCGGGGCCGAGCGCGCGAACGCTCTACCGACTGAGCTACCCCAGGAACTATACACGACACCGTCACAATTTTTCCTTTGTATCCACACGACTCAAATGAGCTGACAAGACGCCAGAACTCAACTGTGAGTGCACACAAATACTGTGTGACTTTAAATTGTGGCTTTCTGTTAACGTACCTCCAGTAACGAATGTATTATGCAAATCTGGCTTTCAGGTAGTAGCTCCCTGTAAAGCAGGTTTGAATAATTTCAAGGAAAAATTGTTCCGGGGCCGAGCGCGCGAACGCTCTACCGACTGAGCTACCCCAGGAACTATACACGACACCGTCACAATTTTTCCTTTGTATCCACACAACTCAAATGAGCTGACAAGACGCCAGAACTCAATAAATTCTGTGTGACTTAAATTGTGGCTTTCTGTTAACGTACCTCCAGTAAGGAATGTATTATACAAATCTGGCTTTCAGGTAGTAGCTCCCTGTAAAGCGAAGGTTCCCGGGATCGATACCCGGCCCCGGAATAATTTTTCCTTGAAATTATTCAAACCTGCTTTACAAGGAGCTACTACCTGAAAGCCAGATTTGCACAATCGTCAAGTCTTGTAAAAATAAATTGATTAATTAAGAATCATCTACAGGATATCAACTTTCTCAATTTTACACAACTGAGAATTATTTTAATTAAGATTGTAATTGACAGTAAAGTGTTGTTCTGTTATCTGGACTTGATAAGGATGTTCAAACTACAATAATAAATTACTAACAAAAATGTTACGAATGTTAAATATGTCATTAGGAAAGTCCAGGAAAACAGAGAGGGTTTGGAATTGTACGGGTTACATCAGCTGCTTGTTTATGCGGATCACGTGAATATGTTAGGAGAAAATCCACGAACTATTAGGGAAAACACGGAAATTTTACTTGAAGAAATAGTGAGATAGATTAGGAAGCAAAATCCCGAAAAAAAAAAAAAAAACAAAGTGTATGATTACGTCTCGTGAAAAGGTGGAAAAATTCAAATATCTTGGAGCAACAGTAACAAATATAAATGATACTCGAGAGGAAATTAAGCTCACAATAGATATAGGAAAGGCCTGATATTCGGTTGGGAAGCTTTTGTCACCCAGTCTGCTTTTAAAAAACTGAAAGTTATAATTAAAAAAAACAGTTACATTACCGGTTGTTCTATATGGTTTTCAAACTTGGACTATCACTTTTTGAGAGGGTGTTCGAGAATACGGTCTTTATGATTTTTTTTAGTTGGTTATTTAATGACGCTGTATCAACTACGAGGGGGGTCTTTATGATGATGATGATGATGATGATGATGATGATGATGATGATCGCCTTGTAACCACAAAAGAACAAAACAAAGAGCACAGAATGATTAGAATAAGTTATTATTGCTGTAACTGCACTCTTTGACCAAAATATAGCGTGGCTATCGATCAGGCGCAGTTTTACTATCGATTCTTATCGCGGCACACTATCGGATGCAATAGAAAACCTCAGATGTTCTGTTATACTGGTGACAGACTACAGTCACTAATCACGATTATCGACCTAATCGTGATCGGGTTTGTAGTGTGTCACCGTTCTGGACGCGATCAGGAGCTAAATCCTGTTCCCAGAACAAGATAATCGCGCTGAGACACGGCCCAGTGGACGAAAGTAACATTTTAGTAGACTTTGGTTTCGAATCACCTTGATTTATATTATTTAGGAAGTCGTGATAGCTTCTGCTGTGGAATTTTGTTACCCCTTCCATTGTATTATGTGAAATAGAAACGAAAATGAATGGCTAGAAAATGAATTTGGCTACTATTAGACGTAGTGGAGAAATTTAATGCAGATTTGAGAAAAATAAAAAGAAATATATTAACAAATGACAGAGGAAGTATTCATATTTCATAAATATAAAGAGCAATAGAAGGCTGCTGAAAGAGTTCCATTTCCTTTAGTTCCTTTTTCGTTAACAGCTGCCAGTGTTCAAAATTTAAAATTTAGCGATAAATATAGACTAATAATACACAGTGAAAATTGTTTAGATCCCAAAAGTTGTAAATGTCCACCTTTGAAAGAAGCCACGTATGTCAAATATCTGGGTATCATTATTGATCAGAATTTAAAATGGCCTCATCACATTACTTATCTTTGTAAGAGGCTTCGTAAAACAATTTATAAATTCGTTAATCTTCGATGCTACTTACCTATTAGAGTTCTACGAAATGTTTATTTGGCCATTATTCAGTCTATCATTCAATATGGTATAATTGTTTGGGGTGGAAGTACAAAAATTAATCTTAGTCCGTTAAATTTACTACAAAAACAAATAATTAAAATTTGTTTGAAGAAACGTTTCGATTATCCAACTAAATTAATTTATTCTGAATTTAATGTATTTAATATTGAACAAATTTATAAGTATACGCTGTTAAAATTTTATCATAAAAATCGTAATAAGTTTGTATTACAATTATGACACAAGACGAAATATTAATTCAACATTAGTAGAACCTAAATGTCACACATCTGCTGGTCTAAAGCATAGCATAAATTTTGGCCCTCGGTTGTACAATGCTTTAACTAAATTACACCCAGAACTTCTAACATGTAACCCACTAACATACAACAAGAAAATCAGAAACGTGTTAATATCTTCAATTTGATTAAATAAATTTATAGCCTATGTGTATGAATTAATCAACCTATATTATATTTGTATTCTATAATTTTGAAATATATATTAGTCCTACTTTTCACGTGCGATATTATTCTTCTCTAGTGTTAATATTATATTATATTATATAATTCCATTGCCGCTGTAATTATATTTTAGTTCCTATTTTATTTTACGTATTTATTTATTTATATTATTATTATTTTTTATTTTAATATTATATCTGAACTGCGACCGAGCACGAGCGCTGCTCATTCGGTCTCAAATTTTGTTAATACTACTGTATCTTCTTTTTATATTGCTTGTATTATTTTATTTGTATTTCTCTTTGTTTGTTTTGTAATTATATTTCTTTATTCTGTATATTTGAAATAAATAAATTGAAATTGAAATTTCAATAAATAATGGATTACAAACTGGAAGTGGTTTATTTTTCAGATTTTCAATTTCAGTCTCCATTACGATGCTCGCGTTGAGTTAGGGTTGATTTTAAAAATATGTTTTATTACAAAATAATATAAATTTTTGGCACGATATAAATTTTATAGGTTATAAAATCTCTTTTCAAAATAAAATAAATAGTAATGATATAAATTGTATCAGTTTACATTGTAAAGCAGATACCAATTTTAATAAATAAATTCCCATATCAAGCTGCAAAAAAACAACAAAAAAAGGAAAAAAAAAAAAACAATGAACAACCATCAAAAGAAAGTATGAACTTCAGGTGTTGTCCAGGAGGGAACAAACATATGCGCATGTACATAGAGAAAATTGTTTCCTCTATGGTAATTCAGCCGTTGACCAGACGGGACCAAGCGTGACCTAGTGTGTCACCACATTTTCGGTAATCGCGATCGGAGCTAATCGCGATAATGCTAATCGCGATTAGCGCCTGTAGTCTGTCACCAGTATTACCTTTCGTATTGAAGTAATGACGAAAGTATGACGTACCTGTGTAACAGTTGTACGTTACACACAACTCATAAACGAGCTATTCACTATGTAAGTATAAGACAGTTAACCATCTATGTATATGTTCGCCCCCATAACGAGATCGCGTCCATCAAGATTTACCCAACCCTTTATTCGTAGGGTCGAGTTAATAGCCTTGCATGATACCAAGGCTAGGGGCGGTAGATTAGAAACAGGGTAGCTCTCCAAGATCAATACTGGAAAAAGAAGAAACGCTGTGTAGTATTCGTAATTGGCTCTAATATTTTAAGGGTGTCTTATAAGAGGAAAGCGTCGTATACACAGGAAAGCACGATACTTCGTGGCACTTTTACCAGGGAATATAGTTAATTTCAGTTTTTAATTAAATGGAGTGGGATGGGGTAATTTGGGTATAAAAAGTATTTTCTTAAATTTAGAGTTTAACTATACCCATTTTACCCCATGGATGGGGTGGACATGCTTTAAAGTCCTTATAAAATCAAATTATTCCAACCATAGGTTAGTTTATGTATCCTAGAACAGAATGTAGAGGTTAGGTAGGCATTTAAAAATTTAATTAGTCCTAACAGGAAAAAAAAATTAGCCAATACTTAAGTTCTTGATAAGGCTTCTTTATATATTTAAAATAACCTCCATTAAAATCAGGAACAGAAAATAATTAGAATATATTTTATCTTTCACCAATCATTAATTTGTGTCCGTGGAACGAAAACTAGGTTAGTTACTAATTAATCTACAATTATGCCCGAATTACCACATGTTTGTAAATTATAATTTACTAACAAACTATTAATGATATATTATTAAAATTATTAAATATATTATCAATAATAATTGCATACCAGTAATTATTTTTCTTATATTAATATGTCTAAGGTTCTATTTTAAATAATTATTGATAAATATATTTAACATAAATATATTTATATAAGTAATATATATTCAAATAACTTAGATTTATATTAATATAAGGCATATATATACATATATATTTTTCAACAATAATGCTGTATTATTTATAGATAAACTGTAGTTTATATAAGTAATTATTATAATATAAATAACCCTGTTGTTTAGTAAATTAGGTTATTTTATTTAAATAATAATAATCCGTGGCGCTACAGCGCGTGAAGGGCCTAGACCGACCAGCCGGCTGCTGGCCTCACGCCCACATGCCGAAGCAGAGGTGGACGATCATCCAACGAGAATGGAGCTATCGTGTGGTTAGCACCATGATCCTCCCAGCCGTTATAGCTGGTATTCGCAACCGGATTTCGCTACCTATCGTAGCTCCCCAAGTGCATCACGATGCTGGGTGGGCACCGGTCCCACACACTGGCCGAAATTTCATGAGAAAATTTCATCCCCCATGAGGACTCGAACCAGCGCTCATTCCGTAACGCGAGTCCTAGGCGGAATGCCTTAGACCGCGACGCCACGGCGCGGGACATTTTATTTAAATAATTAATGTGTATATAATACCTTATATTATTAAAAAATTTAATTACCAGCAAGTAAGCAGAGAATTCATTATAAAATAAAAAATTTAAACCAAAAAAAGAAAAAAATTTCTTAAAACAATAAAAATAAAAGGCCTGAATAAAGGATTATCGTGATAGGCAAAATAAAGTAACTTAATCTAAAATTACCTTTAATACATTTAACATATTTAAACTATTCCGTAAATTATAAAAAATGTAATAAATTTGATAATATATCATTAATAGTTTGTTCTAAACATGTGTAATGTACACCTACATGAATTTGGTTACTGTATCATAGACTGGTAAATAAGAAACATTTTTTTTTACCATGCAGTATCAGTGTGATCAACACAAATTAATAACACTCCATGATAGACAATTGTGAAATAGACAATATTATATGAAATTGGCATGTGTTTGAAGGTTAGGTAAAGTTTTATTCAGTAAATTGTAACTTATACCCAAATTGCCCCACTATACCAAATTACCCCGACCCCCCTATTCATGGTTAAAACAAGATTGAAATTTAACCCAGGCAAGCGATCTCGTTGCTAGGTAACCTACATGACTAACATGAAGTGCTAAAAGAAAAAATTCCCAATCCTGGGCATTAGGGATCGATCATCCTGCAGGCTATAGGCTAATAATTCACTGTCTGTCGACTCCGCCCCTTTTATTGTCATTGTCCGACTAGGGGGATTAGGGCTTTATTTCGAGGTTTTCCTTCCCCTGCATGGGGATCTTGCACCAGAATAGTCATGCGAGAACCAACCCTTCGACAATCATACAGAAAAATATCTCTGTATGAACCTACAATTCCTTATTACAAGGAAGACTACAACTTCTCTATGGAGGTGATAGGTTTAATGATAGAAGCACGAGGTACAATCACTCACCTCTTTGTAACTTCCTGTCACAAATTTGTTACTTTCACTTCTTACTTTGTCATTACGATTGCATCTACAAAAATATATTACAACTAGTGGCTTGTGCAGCAAATGCTGCAAACTAAGTTCATTAGACGTTCAAATAAACATTTTTCATTCAGATTTATTTTCATTGAAGAATACCAGACATTCGGAAAGTTATTTGCTTCCATAATAATGAAAGATACTCTCTCTCGACCAATACTGAAGAGAACCACGCATATAAATATCTACACTACACCGCCATTAAATATATGAAAAAGACCCAACCCCACTTGATTAATAATTATAAAAATATTTGATTTTTAATAATATTATCTTACGTAAGTTTTATAGCTTTCAGTAACATATACTATATATACTATATAGCCGCCACTCAGTAAAATGTAGAAATCAAAATATAGTTTAAGTTATTCTCTACATCTACTTATATAACCCCAAAACGTTTCACTTTCATATCATCAATATAGCATTAATATGTATAATTAATGAAAAATAGTAACATCATGCCATTAACTACAATAATATTTAATTTCTAATGGTAATAATGTCATCAAACCACCTCAAGTTTTGTAGTTTTTAATATCCAATACACAGCTGTACCCAGAAAATTACACGCCACAGAATCGAACCTGTAAATTATTTTTAGTAAATTAAGTTTTTAATAACCAATTTAATTTGATCTCTAAATATGTCAGCATTCTTGCAGATCATGGCCTTCGTGTAATATTTTTTACTGTAGTGGGCCTATGTGTTTTGTTTTATTCTGAAATGCAACACGGCCGACTTGATGCTCGCTTCGCTTTTCCTTTACAAAAAAGCGAAGGGAATATCAAGTCGGCCGTGAATGCTATTAGCTAGTTCTCAAAACTGACGACAGGTGGATTTTGGAAAATAGGAAAATTATGTTTAAAAATTGACATTTCACTGAAAACTACTATTTTTCCGAAAAACTTTGAGTTCCAAGCTTCAAAATGAGGGGTCATTTATTAAAATCCGTCCAGCCGTTTTCCCGTAATTTCCATTACCAGTTCAAATTATATATATAGATATTTCGCCATACCACCTTCAATGATATTACAGGGTATTAAAAACTGATACGGATCCATGTGCTATACTGGATGCGATTCCAAGATCGAGACGTCTATGCAGACTTCTATGAACTGAATATAAGATTGAATTAGTTACTAGCGTAGCTCAGGCTGTAGAGGCGTTGGTCGTCTGATCCGAAGCTATACTCGGGACGGGTTCGATTCCCGCTTTGGCTGATTACCTGGTTATGGTTTTTCCGAAGATTTGCTCAACTGTAAGCTGAATATAAAGTAGTACCATGGCGAATCTGAAGGGGTTAGGTACAGCTTACAGCAGTACAATTTTGGAAATATTCAACATCTTTTTCCTCCATTACTGTATCTTGTACAATAATGAAAATTATTATGTGTAAAACACTGTCCTTCTGCTATAAGAAAAAAAATATTTTTTCGATTAAAAAAAATGATTTACATTTTTTTTTTCAAAATTTAGTTCACTGTGCAGTGATGAAGCGTTTCCCACATAACTAAAAAACTATCCAACATTCTGTGATGAAATGTTTGTGTGTATTTATGCATGTCATATGTACAATATAATGCAAGATCACTTTTCTACCTTTGATAGATTGTCTAATAAAAAATAAATTCATTTAAAAATGATTAAATATCAGTATTTTCTTTTAACACAAAATAAAAATAAATATTATTTATTAAGGAATGTAGTTGAAAGAATATGATATTGTAAACATGAGTTTCAGCAATAAAATAAAAGAGAGAGAACATGAAAAAGTTAACAAGTTTATGAGTTATGAGGGAAACGCTTCATCACTGCACAGTAAACTGCCACCATTTTTAATTTTACACATACCAATTTTCATTATTGTAGAAGATACAGTAATGGAGGAAAAAAATGTTGAATATTTCCAAACATTTTACTACTTTAAGCTGTACCTAACCCCTTAAACTACAAATAATATCCATGGCTTGTCAGTATATTTTTCATTAATAAACTTCCTCGTATGTAATCGTGAAAACTTTGTAACTAATTCAACAGTTCATAGCGTAAATACACGTCAAAAAAATTACTTTCATACTCCATCGGCAAGTCTATAGTGCTATCAAAAAGGAGTGCGTTATATGGCAGTAAAAAGTTTTAATACCCTCCCTATTGATATAAAAAATGAAACACAAAACATAAAATTATTTAGGGCCAAATTAAAGAAGTACCTAATTTCTCACGCCTTCCATTCTGTAGGTGAATTCATGACATTCAATAACGCTTCATGAAATTGATACTAAAACTTTGTGTTGTACTACTGGACTATATTGTAAACCTCGTCTGTATATATTTCATCTAGACTGTGACTATAAATTAAGACTTTATAATAATATTACGTTTTTTGACTTGTTCCATATTCTAGCTGTTAAGCAATGTATGAATACCATGGAATGTTAATAAATACAATACAATACAGAAACCTCATGCCGCCAAATAGCATCTTGTTCTCATCAGTTTTATAAACGCTATAAACGCTACAGGATAGTTGAATAACCGAGCAAAAACTGAAACTAGAGACGAATCTAACATCACATGAAATGAGCAAGAAGAGAAACTTCCGAAGAAAGTCTGTCGCTCACAGTTGTTCGTTATATTATTTCGTGAATTTTTAGGAGTTTGTTTTCTAACACAGCACAGCAAATGTATTTTGCCTCTGGAAGTACGAGCGTTACCAAGGTTACAAACTCTATCCGCTCATCATCTGTTTTTTTTTTAGTACATAAGTTATTCGCCGCTTTTTAAAGTACTGTTTCATTGTGTCTCTAACAGAAACTAAACTTGTTAACAATTGTTTTTATTTTGTTACGTTATTCGAGATGTAATCTTTTTATAAGCCGGAACCATGTGGAATATTTTATTCTTTTACCTTTTTCACCCCGTTGTAGACGAGTCATACAACTGATTCCAACAAAAGGGGATTAGAGTTCGATTCCAGGCAGCTCGTCTTAGATGTTGTGTACACTACAGTTGTGGGATAGGAACTCTCCTGTCCACAGTAGTGGAGTAACGGTTAGCATGCCTGATCGTGTAACGAACGGGCTCGGGTTCAAATCCTGGTTGGCACAAGTTACCTGGTTAAGTTTTTTCCGGGGTTTTCCCTCAACCCATTAAGAACAAATGCTGGGTAACGTTCGGCGTTGGATCCTGGACTCATTTCGCTGGCATTATCACCGTCATCTGATTCAGACGCTAGATAACCATAGCTCCTAAAATAAGCAGTTAAGAAAAAAGATCTCTCTGTCTGCTTTGATCCCCGGACATTTTCATTTCACCGTAGAAATTAGTGTGAGTTAAAAATTGCTATAAACATTAGATGAAGTAATTGTTTCGATATTTATAACATTGTGAAACAAAAAAAAATAGACAAAAAGGGAAGTAATTATGGCTACATTAAAACACAGACGAAGCTGGAAGAACGCTCCATGTCACGTGTCTGTCGTGTTGAGATACTACGTAGTGAAGCATTCTTCTTCCCTGGCTCGAATCGCTTTTTCGTTTTGTCCTTTAGGCATGTGATAGTGTTCATGCTAAGCCACTAGAGGGCAGCATCAGCTTTTTTTGCGCTGAAAGTGGACAAGAAGTAGAGTATTCTGAATTGTAACTATACAACACTGAGTAATATTATAATTATATACACACGAAGGAGAATTAAACATGAATAAACAAGAAAGAAAACATACTTTCAGAAATAGTGAATAAAATATGAATCGGTCATTTGTACAACCACATGAGTCACAGAAAATAAGTTTCAAGAAAAACAGGAAAAACTGCCTATAGTTAATGGATTTTTTGTTAGATCTGTGAAATTTTATAACCTTAAAATATTTTTTTAATTTCTTGGACTCATGTTGTTTTAACAAGTATCAATAATAACTCCAGTATCCTGACAAAATATGGAGTGTATTGTTTGTTGTAGTGTTAAATACATTATTATACAGTTTTCAATCAATATATATTGTCATTTTTATTTCATATTTAAAATAATTCATATCATTCACAAATTAAATTCAAAATATCATACCCGACTTAAAAATAGTTATTCGCGAGTAATTAATTTTCATACCAGTGTGTCACATGTTTAATGACAATGTATGAGTAGAGACATATCTTTAGTTCACAATAAGAAAATAATAAAAATTGCATATTATCCCTCCAAAAAAGACGGTGTTTCTTGCTTTGGGATCTCTCTTCGAGGACTTTTTCTCTTTATTTCATGCATTTCTACAAGTCCTTGAAGGTACACAGGTACATATCTTGTTCATTTTTGCTTTCAAATGACGCAGTTTTATTTAAAATGTCTATTCTATCTGGTACAGGTTCTGCAGAACTCTTGGAACTACACACTGTCCAACACCTTGACAAATAAGTGCATGATAACAAATCCGTCATGGCTGCATAATGGCGTTAAACGTTAAAGCCACATGAGTCCGAGACCAGCGGCGGATTTTCAGGGGAGGCAAGGGAGGCCGTGCCTTCCCTAATATTTTACCAGAACACAATATGTCAATATTAATTCCAGCTGAATTAAGATCATAGACAAGTTATAGCAAATTACGAACATTTTTCCTTTTATATTAATTTTACTGTTCACTACGACATCGAGTCGACCACATCTAGCTGGTGATGCCCACTCGCTATACTGTAGATAGTACAAATAATTCGTACCGAAAAAATAACAGCGCTGTAACCTGTATAGTCGACATCTAGCAGCCTGCAGTGTCGATGCGAGAGCGGGAGAGAGGAGACAGCTACATCACTCTGCTCCCCGGTAACCATGACAACAGCAGTTCAACTAATAAGATAGCTGGTTAGCGGAGTGTTTAAACTTGACTAGAATGCGCGAGGGGAACCGAATTTGGAGACGTCCTACCCACCGCTGACAACTGTACTGCTGTACCGCAAAAGATACCTAATTCATATCAGGAGCAATACTTAAATGAGTGGTTTGCGGGTGTAATAATTTAATAAAGATACAGTGTTGTAAACATAATAGACTATTAATATGTATTAATATTGGTAAATAGTTCCATAAAACATTCCATCATCACCACGTGAATCAGCAGGCTGATAATGAGGTACGTTACAGGCCTTATATTTTTAATACATGTAATGCAAACTCTCATCAGTCACGACTTGGCCTCCTCAACTTTCAAACTCACTGTCCGGGATTGATGTGGTTTTGAAAGAACGCAATATTTTAAGATTTTCTAGAATGCTTAGTAATGATCGGACTCATGTTGTTTTGACTGGAAATGATGCGTCTACCCATAGTGCTTCCTATAATACGGGAACTCATTTTCGTAAAAATGTGGACTCATGTGGTTTTACAAATGACCGATTCATATGTACTAACAATTTTCAATTATTACGAGTATTATGAAGATTTATAATTGCAGCGATAAAAGTACATAAAACAATCGTGATCAGACAGAGTAATGTACGGGAAAATTACGTCTGAAGCTATAGTCGCGACGCTGTTATTCCCGGCGTGACTTCTCCTCTTTGCTTACATCTTAGGGTACGTACACGTTGGAGCAACGATAAACGATAAAAGAAACGATCTAGCGACGCTTTGGTATTATCAAAGAATCAAGTGTTCATATCGGAGCAACGAGGACGCGGGAAGCGAACATTTTGATTTATCAGTAGAAGATATTCTATGCATCCACTTAATGAAAGAAGATATATAGGAAATATCAGCTGCTAGGTTCAAGGTTAATATAA
Source organism: Periplaneta americana (assembly GCF_040183065.1). Classification (NCBI taxonomy): domain Eukaryota; kingdom Metazoa; phylum Arthropoda; class Insecta; order Blattodea; family Blattidae; genus Periplaneta; species Periplaneta americana. The sequence goes on along the minus strand of NC_091127.1, from coordinate 27,181,854 downwards.
CTTAAATACGTACAAAATTAAACCCGTTTCTCATCCCAAAGATAGTATAAATTCGTTGTGTTGTGATTGGTTCTTGTGATCACATAACAATGACGAATAAATACACAAGTGATCAATTTGCCAATATCTACAATAATTAATTTAATATGCCGAAATAATAATAAATCGATTAATATTCGGATATATTGATAACCACCGGTCATTATACAGATTAATATTATCTTAATCAGAGATCATATGAACGACAAGAGCGAAGAAAATGGAAGTTTTCTTTTCCGTCGCTTTTATCGTGTATCTTCGCTTTTATCGTTACTCCAATATGCACACCTCAATGACAATGCATTCTTCAATTCTCTCTGATACAGCATCGCTGCTTCTTTTATCGTTTATCGTCGCTCCAACGTGTATGTACCCTTAGTTAGTCAAGGCTCTATAAAGTCTAGGTAGGTAGTATCGTTCGCCATTTTTGTTCTTTCGTTGCCGAGCTACCAGACGAAGGACCTATTTGCCACACCGTTAAACGTTATCATGTTGTAGCTCCTATGATAATAAATCAAACGCACTGTAATTCAGCAAATAATTGAGCGGCAAATAACGTCCTCGTGTGCTTTCTGCGAACGCCAACGAAAGAGCCAAAATGGCGGGCGATTATATATTAAGTATTTATCCAGCCTTAGGAAATGCTTTACTTCTTCATCAGCGAACCACAAGACGCGCACGTTTAAATGTAGCCGACCTGCAACGTGATTGGCTGCCGGAAATTAGAGCGACGGGACTGTAGGAGTTTTATGGCGTAGCACTGGTTACGTATTTGAATAATTTACTTTTAAATTGCAATATCGTTCGACAGTTCCTGAGAGAGCTGGGTAGATCCAGAAACGAATTGCTGATGTTGTGAAAGAGGAAGAATAGTGAGCTGTTTTATGGCAAGGCATAGGTAATAAAGGGTCATTTTTAGAACGAGTACTCAGGCTATGTTATGAGGACAAGAAATTAAATTGTACTGAGAGATAGTTAGGCGAAGAAGATGGGCATATGCCTAAGTTTAATATATACGTAGACTTACAGAACCTTTTAGTTTATGTATACAGTAGTTCGAGGTAGTATCTTTTTCTCCTTAACGATACCTCACTCCATACATGTGAATACTTCATCAGCCCTGCCGTGCGGTAAGCTTGACAGGTGTATTATCCTGGCCCTCTCCAGTCTGGACAATTCCCGGAAGGGACAGAATATTTTTCTTCGCTGGACGGTTCTTGGGTCCGCTCACCTGGCACATGCCTGCCCCTTGTCCGAACCGGGGCAAGATTAATCATGTAGGGCCGGGATTAATTATGTACGTGCTGTGCCTGACACCTCGCGTATGCAGGTTCATATCAGATTAGTACAGTAGGCGGCTTGTTCCTGTTCATGAAGACCGGGGATCGATGTCAGACACCAGTACTTCCAGTGGAAATTTGAGCTGTTCTGCAGCTTTACTTGTTGAAATGGAAAGTTTCCAGCGTCTCAGAACGCCAACCATCTTTCAGGGTCAGAAGCATGTCACTTATGATGCAACAGTTATTGATCTCCTGCTGTACCGGGTCAGTTCTGATAAGATACCGGTACAACTGAAATTTGCGTTTCTCTTTGCTTTTATTATTATTATTATTATTATTATTATTATTATTATTATTATTATTATTATTATTTTATGCTCGACCATGCAGAAATGTAGTAATTATACACCTGGTAGCAGTCCTTTAATGCATTTCATTAAAGTACACCTATTCATTAAAGTACAGGTTTTCGATTATTACAGCCATCTTCTTATTTTTCTTTCTCATATAGAAATGCTTTCTATTTTAATATCAACAACGTTTTTGAACTAATGGATCTTTTTTTTTTTCGTATTTTTTTGTCAGTTTTCTTTAATTTAAAAGTTTCAAATTATTTCATGTTTTCATTGTATTATATAATTTTACTGTTTCTTTTATTAATGTTTTTTAAAATGTATTTATATGTTTTTCAATCTATTCTGACGAAGCCTAAAACCGTATGTCTAATGGCCAAATGAATTGAATTGAATTGAATTGAATTGAATTGAATTGAATTGAATCGGTGAGTTGGAAAAGGGGTCAAGTCCATCATTTTTCATACTGGCATTTATTGGTGATACCTGACTGCTATGTCTGTACGCATCGTTTGGTATAACTAGGAGTCATGTGCCGTCCATAGAAGTGTGCATTAGATTAGTATTGAGTTGGAGAAGGGGTCATGTCCAGAGTTTTTTGTCTCTCCTTAACAATTTACTTTTCAGGACATGGCCCCTTTTCCAACTCAACGATTCAATTGAATTGAATTGAATTGAATATGCAATCGAAAGACAACTAGCAAAACGTCACGCAGACTGTCGCAGAAGGTTATGTTCTGTTACTATAATAATTAGCGTTAATTGTAAATAATATTCAAATAAATTCAATTTGTCATCTCGTTTTTCAATGTCGAATTCAATTTCAAGGTTATATCAAGTTTAACGTTTATCTTACTCTCTAGATTATATATCAAGGTCGTCGACATTCGTTGCCCTGAAAAAATCAATACTTTCGCGTCTGTGCACATCTTACAATTTACTAGATTACACAAGGTCAGTTCGCTCCTCAGTCACATAAGAATAACATGAATACTTATGAATAATTTCAAGTTAGAAATATGGTCGAGCATAAAAAGTCGTATGAAACTTGCCTGTAATGGTAATTAAGCCGCTCGTATGAAAATTATGAAACTCTCTTGCGCTCGTTTCATAAACATCCTCGCGTCTTAATTACTATCATTATAGGCTCGTTGCATAATGTACTTATTATTATTATTATTATTATTATTATTATTATTATTATTATTATTTCAGTTTCCTGCCCAAGTACAGGTCTTTCACTGCAAACCCAGCATTCTCCAATCTTATTTCTGCTTCCTCCGCATATGCTCCATATATCTTAATGTCAATCATCTGATATCTTCTTCTGCCCTAAACTCTTCTCTCGTTCACTATTCCTTCCAGTTGATCCTTCAGCTGACAGTTTCTTCTCAGCCATTGACCTAACCCATTCCTTTTTCTCTTCCTGATCAGTTTCAACATCATTTTTTCCAACACAGTTTAATTTCTTATTCTGTCTGTCCATTTCACACGCTCCATTCTTCTCCATATCCAAATTTCAAATACTTCTATTCGTTTCTCTTCACTTAGTCGTAATATCCATGTTTCTGCCCCCATACAATGCCACACTCTACACAAAGCCCTTCACAGTCTTTTCCTTAGTTCTTTTTCCAGAGGTCCGCAGAAAATGTTCCTTCTTTATTAAAAGCTTCCTTTGCCATTGCTATCCTCCTTCAGACTTCTTGGCAGCAGCTCATGTTACTGCTTATAGTACACCCCAAGGACTTGAAGCTGCCCACTTGCTGTACTGCCTCATTTCGAATCCGCACGTTTACCCCTTCTTTATTTTTCTTCCGACTACCATGGTCTTCGTCTTGTTTGCATTTATCTTCATCCCATACTGCTCACAGCCGTCATTTAGCTCCAGTAGCATATCCCTTAGTATCATCTCCTCTTCTGCTAATAACGCCATATCATCAGCAAATCTTATACATTTTATTCTTCTTCTTCCTTCTATCTCACCCCCTCCCCATATGCTGAAAACAGTAATGTTGAACAGGGTAGGTGATAAAGGGCATTTTTGTCGTACTTCTCTCCTATTTCACTTCCTTCTGACATTTCTTCTCCTATCCTCGTTTCCATATAAAGGTTACAGAACAACCGTTATTATTATTATTATTATTATTATTATTATTATTATTATTATTATTATTATGCGTTTCCAATTCACTGTGGGCTAAAGCAAGGAGATGCACTATTACCTTTACTTTTTAACTTCGCTCTAGAATATGCCATTAGGAAAGTCCAGGATAATAGAGAGGCTTTGGAATTGAATGGGTTACATCAGCTGATTGTTTATGCGGATGACGTGAATATATTAGGAGAAAAGCCACGAACGATTAGGGAAAACGCGGGAAGTTTACTTGAAGCAATTAAAGAGATAGGTTTGGAAGTAAATCCCGAAAAGACAAAGTATATGATTATGTGTCGTGACGAGAATATTGTACGAAATGGAAATATAAAAATTGGAAATTTATCTTTTGAAGAGGTGAAAAAATTCAAATACCTGAGAGCAACAGTAACAAATATAAATGATACTCGGGAGGAAATTAAACGCAGAATAAATATGGAAAATACGTTCTATTATTCAGTTCAGAAGCTTTTGTCATCTAGTTTGCTGTTAAAAAAAAACTGAAAGTTAGAATTTATAAAACAGTTATATTACCGGTTGTTCTGTATGGTTGTGAAACTTGGATTCTCACTTTGAGAGAGGAACAGAGACTAAGGGTGTTTGAGAATAAGGTTCTTAGGAAAATATTTGGGGCTAAAAGGGATGAAGTTACAGGAGAATGGAGAAAGTTACACAACACAGAACTGCACGCATTATATTCTTCACCTGACATAATTAGGAACATAAAATCCTGACGTTTGAGATGGGCAGGACATGTAGCACGTATGGAGGAATGCAGAAATGCATATAGTGTGTTAGTCGGGAGGCCGGAGGGAAAAGACCTTTAAGGAGGCCGAGACGCAGATGGGAAGATAATATTAAAATAGATTTGAGGGAGGTGGGATATGATGATAGAGACTGGATTAATCTTGCTCAGGATAGAGACCAATGGCGGGCTTAAGTGAGGGCGACAATGAACCTCCGGGTTCCTTAAAAGCCAGTAAGTAATCATTATTATTATTATTATTATTATTATTATTATTATTATTATTATTATTATTATTATTATTATTAATCTACTTCTGCTGTTCGTTTTGTGTTTTGTAGTTCGTGCAGCTTTTAAGAGCTGTGTGGTAGCCTCATTCGTTAGCTCGAATCCATTCTACCGCATATTTTGTCTGTTACAAATGTAATGACCGGTGTTGTCTCATGTTGACCTAGAATTTCCTCGAAAGATAAAAAAAAAGCGCAAACTAATTAGAACTTCCCGAGTACGAAGCACTCATGCTGCAGCCATCTGCTTCCTTCGCTTCCTTTTATAGTTGGTTACTCTAGCAAGATAATTGGGTATATTGACCGTGTAAGGTGCATGGCCATGTATTGGTTGCAGTCTGGCACGAGAAATTTAATTGTAGAGCATGGCGCGGTGTGGAACAGAGCTCGTCCCTATCAGAGGGGCATTTGAAAAGAGGCTCCGATCACGTATAGGTTCACTCCCCCTCTGCTATACCACGCAAATTCAATCTCTCTTAATTCAGTGCACGCCGTAATCTGCGAGCCCCAGATATATATGGATTTCCTGACATATGACAATCATCCTGCACAGCGGGTTGTCGCGCTGCCTGGCGCTTTTCTGCTAGAGTAAATACAGGGTGCAATCACAGCCTCGTGTCTCTGACGCCATATATGAAATTTGGGTAAATATTTATTTTATGACTTTTTAAAGTTGCTGCTCAGAACTTCTCCTCTGCTCTGAGTACAAATCCGACACACTCTTATTCGATTTCTGACGGAGAATTGGTTATTTCTCTCCCTTTCTTACTGTAATTTGTCTTTATTTTTCTGTGTTGTAGATAGAGCAGGGATTTCTGTGTAAATACATATTCTATTCCTCTCCATTTAGGTGCTCAGAAAATAAAAATGTCAAATAATCGCTATATTAGGGTTATTGTATTTATTTTTTATGCTCGACCATGCCGAAATGTAGTAATTATACACCTGGTAGCAGCCCTTTAATGAACCTCATTAAAGAGCACCTATTCATTAAAGTTCAGGTGTTCCAGCAATCAGAAAACACCATTGTAGCAATATGAAAGCGCAAGTATCGATTATTCTCGGATATGCAATCGAAAGACAACTAGCGAAACGTCACGGAGGCTGGAAATCCAATACTGTCGCAGAAGGTTATGTTCTGTTACTATAATAATTAGCGTTAATTGTAAATAATATTCAAATAAATTCAATTTGTCATCTCGTTTTCAATGTCTAAATCAATTTCAAGGTTACATCAAGACTAATCTTTATTTTACTCTCTAGATTATATCAAGGTCAATGAGATTTGTTTCTAGGAAAAAATTAATACTTTTGCGTCTGCGCACATCTCACAATTTACGAGATATTGCACAAAGTCAGTTCCGCTCCCCAGTCAGATAAGAATAACATGAATACTTAAGAATAATTTCAAGTTAGAAATATGGTCGAGCATAAAAAGTCGTATGAAACTTGCCTATAATGGTAATTAAGACGCTCGTATGAAAATTATGAAACTCGCTTGCACTCGTTTCATAAACATACTCGCGTTTTTAATTACTACCATTATAGGCTCGTTGCATAATGTACTATTATTTTACATATTTTTACATAGGCCTATTCTGACGAAATTACTTTTGAGCGAGTGAGCGATTGAGTGAGTGAGTGAGTGAGTGAAAAATAGAAAGAACAACACATTCTTTGTTGCACCTGCATATTAAACCACCTTAAAAATTACAGGCTTCGTTGTCAAGTTATCAAAGGACATTGCTTACGCTAAAACTGGCTTTGGTAACCATAGCAACCAGTCACTATAAACAATTCGCAGTAGTAGATTCCCAGGCCTGATTATTCTTTGTGAGTTTCTGTCGAGATAATCCTTTGGATGTTTTATAGTCTGGGCCGGGCTATAAAAATAAACTGACGTGAGTTATTTTATTGAGCTCGACATAAAGTTAGAATGTCATTGGGGAGGCAATTGAATATGGACATTCCCTGCCTCTGGCGTATAAAATATTAAGATGTCCAATAATATAGAAATTTATGTGCCCTAAACTTTCAAGTTGGTCGAAGATTTTTTTAAAGTTAGCGTAAGCCACAACTGTTTATAGCAAAACCGATACAAAGAATACCATTATTCAGTTGGAAGCCTTCTGGTTTATAGTACCGTTGCTATACAGTGTGTTTCGAAAGAGTGCTTACATTGTTAGCAAAAATAAGGATAGCATATTTAATTAGGACTGTTTACACATATCGGAAATATTTTTGACGGCACAATCAGCTGAATCTACGACTGTATGTCAGTGAAGAGACTGGGCTTATATTCTCGTTGTAAACTGTCAGATATAATGCATGGTCGGTTCTCTGCAAATACCTCGGTTTTATTGCGAATATCTTTTCAATTGAGCTAAACGTTTTTTTCACTTCGGAATATATATTATATGTCTTTCTCGTGTTAAATTCTGTCGTACGTGGTTAACGTGTTTCGACCTGTTATTGGTCTTCTTCATAACTGGTTGTTACTGGTCTTGGCGCCTTTTGTTTTGTTTCTTGTGGGGTGTGTTTGTGTAGTGTAATCCGGAGTCAAAGAGTGTGTGTGTGTTCTGAAATTGAGTTGTGTGTTGAGAATTTCATTTGGAAGTGTTTTTGTGTATCTGTATATTTCGTATTGTTCTAGTGTGTTTAGTTTCTGGCTTTTTGATTGGGTGTATAGAATTTCCATGTCTGTGTTGATGTCTCTGTAGGTGTGGTTAGTATTTGTGATGTGTTCTGCATATGTGGATGTGTTTTGTAATTTTGTTATGGCTGTGATGTGTTCTTTGTAACGTGTTTGAAATGATCTGCCTGTCTGTCCTATGTAGAAGTTATTGCAGGTGTTACATTTGAGTTTGTATACGCCTTTGTGGTTGTATTTGTTTGTTTTCGTTGTTTGTGTGTTGAGATTTTCAGTTTTAATTAAAGTATATGCATATATTTGGCAATGTAAGCCTATGTGCTCTGGACCCACATTGCTAGAAGATTGCCTGGCCGATGCTTACTACATAATTACCATGTAATGTTATATTTGTTACACGATTATACAGTTGATGTAAGTGACGTGGATATTTTACTGTTATAAATGTCGAATAACTTCTTTTCTAACAAAAGAACATTTCCCTCATTTCAAATCAAAACCGGACATTTCCAAAATATTTGTCTATAAATTGCACTGAAAATGACAAAAATCATTATTATTGACACTATTATAACACTGGACGTAACACGCACGACACTTAAAATTGTCGTTCACTTTGGGATAAAGTGAAGGATCAAGACAGTTTTTTTTTTTTTTTTTACTTAAAAACAAATACTATTTTTGAAATGACCGAATATGTTCGCAACCTCCACAATTGTGATGGTGGTGCTGATTATGATTAGGTCTGTATACTAGAGATGAACACCGATCGAGAAAGCAAGACAAACACCGCCCGCAAAGTCGAAAACCCGCACGACAATGTTCTATATGTCGCGTCGTTGGTAAAGACTGCTTGTGAGTGTTTCGAGACGTCGAGATTGATCACTCCCGAAGTCTCGAACGTCAAGCAGCCTTGAATCGCCACAATTGTGTATACCTGACTCAACTTTTATCTACTTTGGCAACTGTTATATATGTATTATCAATCAAGTAGTCTATTTGAAACATCATCTCTACCTTTGAGTGTATAATAATGTGTTCCCCAGTCTTTATTTAATTACTAGACCCTTATTAAAAGGCTAAGAATTTTCTTTTCATATGTTTGAGATCAAGTGTGCAATCTCAAGTAAAAAGATATTAACGTTATGTTTTATGTTTCTTAAAAAAACAATTTTCAATTAAATTTGACATTTCTATTTATATAACCATAGATAATATAATAGAACCAGAACATTTTGTATGTATTTAATTACACTGCAAGTGGGCAATCACCCGGTGGCAGTGGTATACACAATATTAACAATACACAATAAAATCATAAACAATACACAATAAAATTTACAATACACAATACAATTATACAATACATAATACAATTTAACACAATAATTACAATTAATAATAAAACATAAAATACCTAATTTTACAATACAACCTACATATGTATAGGCCCTACATAAGTTTCAATAGTCTTTCACTTTACTTTCATCTCACTCACTGTAGTGGCACTATGACGCATTTCACTGACACTTTAGGACGCATTTCACTGACACTTTAGGACACATTTCACTGACACACTATAACACATTTCACTGACACTATAGAACACATTTCATTGACGCTATAAATTATCACTGATCGGAACTATTCACTGCACTGTAAAAACCATAACTTCACTGACTCACCACGCTTCACTGATACAACAGTTCAAATAAGACAGATAATTACACCCTTATGCATACTTATAAACAGAACTACATGTAAGCTAAACATTTCTAGTCTAAGGCCCTCTTACGCTATTTTTAAATAATTTACAATTCAAACCAAGGAAGTAACTTGTCTGAGGATAACTAAGATACTGCTCTGTTTTGTCTTTTTGTCTCATTTAAACATTTATAATGTTATTTATTTCAATGATATATGTTATTCAAAGTTACGAAATCTTTCCACGCCGACCAAATGCTATTTCGAGAATGACGAGCGAGACTCGAAGCGCACGAGAATGACCAGACGAGACTCGAAAGACAAATGCAACGAACACAACGAGCGAGAACGGCAGTTAGTTTTGTTCATCTCTACTGTATACATATTAATTTATTATACCAACATATGTATATATTTTTTTAAGTATTTTCCTTGCTGTAAATATGTCCGAAATCACGACTCTTTGAGAACGTGAGATGTACCGTCGTTTGGAGATGAAGATGAATTCTTTTCGTTTGATTATTATCAGCTACTATTCCGATTTATTGACCTCAAGAAGCTTTTCCCCTTCCCACCTGTCTAACCTTTGCAATGGTGTATGTGTGGAAGAGAAAGGTAGAGATTGTGATTGAAAGCAATGGAAATAGTCTAGAGAAAATCTCTCCTCCATTGTCTGCGATGTTCAGTTAAGATAGAGAATGTGAGGTTTTGCGGCGGAATGATTATGGATTGTCAGAGGCGCCGGTCGCCGCAGAGATTCCTTGTTACGGACAGACGGATGGACTGCAGAGGATCATGTGGAAACTCGGGTCAGTTGTGCTGAGTAGTATTTCCTCCCTTTCCCCTTTCCCCTTTCCCCGACTTCGGTTTTCTCTCAGTCTCTATATATTCTTGCACAGCTTCGGTAAAACGCTAATCCTGCAGTGAATGAAACAGAAGTACGAACCTTGCGGATAACCTTACTTTGTACCACAATTCCGTTTGTTACAGAAGCGGATTTTCTCGCGATCCTGTAAATACTATTCTAATCTTCTGGATATTGAAAGAAATCTCTATACACGTCCTATCCAACATTCACCTTTGCTGCCTGTTGTTGTAGCTGGCAAGAAAACTCGTAGCAGACGACGATGACTTATTCAGCCGCTTAATTTTCAGCGACGAAGCGACATTCCATACGAGTGGGAAAATTAACAAGCATAACTGTCGTGTTTGAGGTACACAGAAACCTCACAGAATCATTGAACATGAGCGTGATTCACCAAAGGTGAATGTTTTCTGCGCGTTGTCACAACGAAAACTGTACGGACCTTTCTTCTCCATTGAGGCTACTGTGACTGGACATTCATATCTGGACATGTTGGAGCAATGGTTGGTGCCTCAACTTTGACAAGATCTCGATGACGATTTCATCTTTCAGCAAGATGGGGCTCCGCCACATTTCCACAATGCAGTTCGTGCTTACCTGAATACTGAGATGTCTGATCGTTGGATAGGACGTGCTGGAGTAAGGGACAGATGTTTCATGACATGTCCACCAAGGTCACCCGATATGACTGCATGTGACTTTTTTCTATGGGGGTACCTAAAGGACCGTGTGTTTGTACCGCCTTTGCCACATGGTTTAGAGGAACTAAAAACCAGAATTCGAGAAGCTGCCGCCACGGTCACAGAGGATATGTTGAAAAGGGTATGGGAAGAGTTTGATTATCGTTTGGACATCTGCCGAGTCACTCGTGGTTCACACATTGAATCTCTGTAAGGTGTAAAACGAATTTTGAGAGGTTGACTTTAAACTGACGTGTGTTTGAAAGTGCTATCATTAGTAGTTTTTGTGTAATAAAATATTGAAAGTGGTACCGGACTTTTGATATGCCCTGTATATGGCACCAACCGTTATATTAAGGCATACACACATCGAACCCGAGTCCACACCTGTGGAGTAACGGTCAGCGCATCTGGCCGCGAAACCAGGTGGCCCGGGTTCGAATCCCGTTCGGGACAAGTTACCTGGTTGAGGTTTTTTTCCGGGGTTTTCCCTCAACCCAATACGAGCAAATGCTGGGTAACTTTCGGTGCTGGACCACGGACTCGTTTCACCGGCATTATCACCTTCATTTCATTCAGACGCTAAATAACCTAGATGTTGATACAGCGTCGTAAAATAACGCACTCGAACCCGCTACCTTTGGCTGCGCTCGCCAGCGCTCTACCGATTGAGCCATCCAAGTACTCTACCAGATCCAGACCCAATTATTCTCTTTTTAGCCACATACCTCAAGTGGGTTAGCAAGACGTCAGAGACTCAACATTGAGTGCAGACTTTTTGTGATTTTCCATTATCGAACAGTAACGTGTAATTATACAAATCTAGCCGCCCCTGGAACAATTTTCCCTTGAAATTATTCAAGTAAGTTTTATAGGAAACTGTACCTGAAATTCAGATTTGTATAGAAAGATCAGTTCTTCACTGAAATTTGTTTTCTGGGCCTAACACATATTATTGATCAGAGTCCTTTTTAATACAAATAAAAGCAAGTTAATTTTATGCTTTCAGATCTAGTTGCGATATATCGTTTGGTGTACTTCAAGTTTTTTTTTATAATTTAAGGGGTTAGGTACAGCTTACGGCAGTAAAATTTTTGGAAATATTCAACATTTTTTTCCTCCATTACTGTATCTTGTACAATAATGAGAATTGGTATGTGTAGAACACTGTCCTTCTGCTGTATGAAAAATATATTTTTACGATTAAAAAATTATTTATAGGCTACATTTTTCATCAAAATTCAAAATGGTGGCAGTTCACTGTGCAGTGATGAAACGTTTGCCTCATAACTCATAAACTTGTTAACTTTTTCATGTTCTCTTTTATTTTATTGCTGAAACTCATGTTTACAATATCATGCTCTTTCAGCTACATTTCCTATTAAATAATATTTTTTCTATTTTGTGTTAGAAGAAAATACTGATATTTGACCATTTTTTGAAATGAATTTATTTTTTATCAGACAATCTATCAAAGACAGAGAAGTGATCCTGCATCATATTGTAGATATGACATGCATAAATACACACAAAAATTTTCATCACAGAATGTTCGTTAGTTTTTTTATTTATGTGGGAAACGCTTCATCACTGTACAGTGAACTGAATTTTGAAACAAAAAATTTTAATAATTTTTTTAAATCGTCAAAATATTTTTTTTTCATAAAGCAGAAGGACAGTGTTTCACACATACCAATTTTCGTTATTATACAAGATACAGTAATGGAGGAAAAGATGTTGAATATTTCCAAAAATTTTACTGCTGTAAGCTATACCTAATCCCTTAAGGGAACTGGGTAGTGATGCTTGTGCGATTATAAAATTTCAGTACAAAAGTTTAGTTCAATATTTCTAGGCTTTTAGTGCTCAGATTAAAATAACAATTTTCATGCCTATACAATCAATCATTCTTAATTCAGTGATATGAGAGACAACTAATTAGTTTCGTATCCAAGTGCAAAAGAAAGGCCCTAACTGATAACCTGTTTTCCCACTTTGCTAAGTGTACCTCATTCTTCAGGTGCACACTACTTGCTACAATTTTCACTCATATACCTTGTAATTTTTTTAATTATCTAGTAATGTATACTGTAAATTCTAAAGCAAAATTTGATTCAATATTTCACCCCTAGTGAAATAGAAAAATATTGAACTATGTTTAACCTTTTTTTTTTTTTTTGCGATTTTTTTTCAATGCATATATTTTTTTCCTCGTGTTATGTGTGTGGTATTTTTAAACTCGAAGGTCTACTAAGTAGAACACAGGCTGCAAAAAACATTATCAAAATGTTATGTAAATTGATTAAGTAGTTTCAGAGAAAAATGCACATAAGTTTGAAAAATGTCCACTTATGGAAAACTGCATTTTAAAAAAAAAAGGATGTATGAATTACATGCACCGTCAAATTTCAAGAGGCTATTTAAAGGGCTTATCTGCAGAACTAGCCGCCCCCCTACAATATTTATATTGTTTTGAAGAGCAAGTTTTGTACTTTTTTTAAAACACAAATAAAAAATCGGATTTTTGAACCCTAATCACTACCTGGTTCCCTTAAGAGAACTGTTTGTATTAACGAAAAGTTGAAAGTGGTTTTATGATTAAATGTCCTTGCATGAGACAGCGTCTGTACACAAAAAAAAAATTCTAGAAGTAAGTTTCATGTATGTCAGTGAACTGTAATTTATTCACAGAAATGAAAAACGTAAGTATATGAAATGAGATTCAATATATTTTCTCAATTTCTAAAAGTAATTACATGTTATATTGAAAACCTCTGCAAAAGTCTTGCTTTGTGTACGAATGCAACTACACATAATAAAATTGCTTCGATGAAATTGAGTTTCTTCAACTCAAAAATTTGAATCTCGTAAAAAAAAAAAAAAAAATGTTAACTTTTTCTAACAAGAATTTTCTTCGCTCATTCAGGTATTAGATATTTCATCTCTCTTCAAAACAAACAACACTGAAATGTTATTTAACTGCGTTGGTACAGATGTCTTCAAAAATGTACCGTCACTGCCACATATTGATCATTACGTTTCTGAAGATTATTTAACTTTCTGATGAACAAACGTTGCTCTAAGGACATAAAAAATGACGTTATCTCCTCGCGTAATTCACCTGTGTTGAAAACTGATTCTTTCAACATGTCTCATATGTAGACATCTGGAGGCCGTCAGATCTGGGAAGCAGGAAGGCTATTATCGAACCACGAAAGTCTTAGTTACTAATCTATCGTGCTCTGGAGTGAACAGGGCTCTGAAGTCAGCTACAAGGGTCGGTCCGGTTTTTTTGTCACTACTGTACGTATCAGCCAGAACCTCAGAGGATTTCTCTACCTTAAGGTTCAGAAATAAGTTGAAGTTTAGTAGCTGAAAACGTACACCGGTATACGAGGTCACGTGATCATGTTCCCCAAAGAGCTTTAATTTGTATTGCTTTCGAACCAGTCGGTAACTGTTCAGTTATTGATGGAAACTGTCGAAGTATGAAATCAGGAACCGATATCGACTAAAAGTGGTTGTTATATGAATAAAGCCATGATACTTCTCATTATAATTCAGGTTAATGAAGCAGTTGTTGCGTGTATGCATGTTAGCGCGTCTATTGAACCATAGAATAAATCAATAAATTATTGTGGCACCTCATTCACTTGTAATCATAACAAGGGAGTTCACGGACACGGGTTCCAAACTAAATAAATTTCTAAATTATAGACATCAGCTCAAAGAATTTTGAGTGACCACAAGGGTCCTGAATACAATAAACATGTACAATAATGTGATGTGATACATTAAACAAAAAAGAAAGTTAATTGTTGAAGGCAAATATAAGTTGATTAATTGAAATAGAGATGATGATGTAATATTTGAAGAGAATCCTTGATAATATTTATAAGAATAGCCATTACATAATCAAAAGGAATGTGAAGTTCCTTGAGATAATTCCACGTGAATTTTGTGATTGAACCTCTACTGCCAAACAGGAAACCAATGACGGACCATTGTTTAAGAGGGACGTTGTACTTTTGAGAAAGATACTGCAGACAAGGTTCATATATGGACTTCTTCTCAATATCAACCTCGGTGGCCTGATTTAGGTTTCTTTCGAAATGGATAGTAGGGTCAAGAACAAGAGCCCGTTTTAAGCGTCCGTTGATAGCAATAATGTCTGCCCGTCTAAAAGAACCATCTGATGATACACAATGTACTTCCTCATGAATCTCCCAATTTAAAGTTTTTAACGATATCGCCAAAGCATGTCGTACACGATGATGTCTAGCATTGATCAGCAGCTCGCCTTTGGGGCATTGTCCAAGCACGTGTCCAAGTGTTTCAAGCTCGCTACAGTCTGCATGACGGCAGCGGGTTGTGCTTAGAGTTCTGCCCGGTATTGCGCGAACCGCCGAAATATTGCTTGACATTTTTAAAGCATTGGTCCATTCTGAGGAAGATAGGCCCTTTCGATTGCTTACTTCTTTCGAGCCCTTTATTATTTATTTATTGGGTTATTTTACGACGCTGTATCAACATCTAAGGTTATTGAGCGTCTGAATGATATGAAGGTGATAATGCCGGTGAAATGAGTCCGGGGTCCAGCACCGAAAGTTATCCAGCATTTGCTCGTATTGGGTTGATGGAAAACCCCGGAAAAAACCTCAACCAGGTAACTTACCCCGACCGGGATTCGAACCTGGGCCATCTGGCTTCGCGGTCAGGCGCGCTAACCGTTACTCCGCAGGTATAGACTCGAACTCTTTATCAAATCTAAAACTTATATCTAAATGTTGTAATTATATTGCATATTTAGTTATTTATTTTTTTATTTCGAGGATCCGTTGCATTCTTAATGTTCGAACACACTAACGACGTATTGGCTTATTGTGTTCTTCCTCAACCCTTCTACGTTTTTCCTGCATTGTCTTAAAAGTCTCTGCGGTCCCAAATGACATCCTGCAGAGATGTTTGTAGTCGGAATCCAGGCACCTATGAGTGGCTAAACTAAGATGTAAATACTGAGTAGGCTGAAAAAATCTGCTTACCTTGTATCTTTTTATATAGCGGATGTTTCTCGGCTTTTCTATAAAGCCCCACAAGAAGATTATGACTACTCATTTTCGCCCCCAAACAGAATATGGGTATAACAATATAACTTATTTGTCTCAGAGCACCCTTTTTTCTTAGTAGGTTATTTTACGACGCTTTATCAACATCTTAGGTTATTTAGCGTATGTATGTATTTATTTATTAACACTACAATTGGGTATACACCCTGTGGCAGTGATATATAATATACAATAATTACAATTACAATACAATAATTACAGCTACAAAAAAGAATAACATAAAATAAAATAAATAAGTAGATGAAATAAACCTAGGACTATAAATAAAACAATAAGCAAAAGTAAATCTAACTTATAAGTACTTCTATTTCACCCAACTATTACCAATTTAAGTAATTACATATCACCTTAATTAATTACATACCAACTTAGATATAATGCCGGTGAAATGAGTCCGGGGTCCAGCACCAAAAGTTAGCCAGCATTTGTTCATATTGGGTTGAGGGAAAACCCCGGAAAAAACCTCAACCAGATAACTTGCCCCGACCGGAAATCGAACCCGGGACATCTGGTTTTGCGGCCAGACGCGCTAACCGTTACTCCACAGGTGTGGATCGCACCCTGTTAGTCAAGGATATTTCTTACACCATGAAAATCGAAAATTTCTATTTTTGTCTTCTTCCATCCACTATTTTAATATGTAAATGCGGTGTCGATCTCCTATCTTTATAAGCACATTTTGTTTCATATGTCCAACTTGAAATCGGTTTCTCTTTTAATTCTACAAATAATAACTTCATTGTTTTCTCAGTGTGGCCATATTACACAAAATATGACACACACGCATGCATTTTTGATTAAACTAAACTCAAGAACGCAGCGCATTCACAGAACACCAATATAGCGCAACATATTAGTGTGACGGTGAGGCTAGCCACGTTTCGTAGGGGATGTAAACGAAACGATACTCCCTCCCTGGTCCCCTTGGAGTTTGGGATTCAAAGTCGTAGCCATGTCTTTAGAGGCTTCTGTCACAAGCCTCTCGCACTGAACTCTGCATCTTGGAATGATCGCCAACACTGGACACAATATATGGAAGGATCGGAGTGAAACCAACTGTTGCGATATATCGTTATCACTAGGGCTAGGATTTTGATGAAATTACATCTTTTTTCTTGTAAGCCAGAAACATAGCTGCTTTAATATTTGTATGTTGTGTGATAAACTGAGGCCCGATTGTATAAACCATTTAATCTTAGATCAGATGTTAAATTGATCCTTGTTTCAGCTGAACTTGGAATTTTGTGTTGTATAAAGTCTAATCTGAGATTAATTTGTCTCAAACTAAAGTCAACTTTGACTGAAGAAATTTCTCCGATTAAGTTAGGTGATCCAAGTTCAATTATTTCTTTTCTGTTTGAAATAAACGAGTGACAGATTGTGCAAATAAAATATCCATTATTATTAATATTAATAGATACGATAGGTACATTTATATATATATTTCTTTCAATTTCTTGCCTTAATACACAAACAATCTTATATTTTATAAGGCTCTATCGTGTTCAGCAGTATCAAATAACATAACCTATAATTATATTATGTTTATAACAATCATAGGTCCGGGGTTCGATCCCAGGTGGTGACAGGATTTTTTCTCGTTGCCAAACTTTCAGAACGGCCCCAAGGTTCACTCAGCCTTCTATAAAATTGAATACCGGGTCTTTCCCGGGGGTAAAAGGCGGTCAGAGCGTGGTGCCGACCACACCACCTCATTCTAGTGCCGAGGTCATGGAAAGCATGGGGCTCTACCTCCATGCCCCCCAAGTGCCTTCATGGCATGTTACGGGGATACCTTTACCTTTTTACCTTTTTTTATAACAATCATTAATTATTAATGGATATGATAGGTACATTCATAAATGTTCAATTAACTGTATTACTAAACGAAATTGTCGTTTTATAAAGCTTTATTATGTTTAGCAGTATCAAACACCATAACATGATAACAACTCGGAGAACGGTCAACCTTCTTCTTATTGTCCGCCATTATTTACATTGCAAAAAAAAAAAGCCAGTGTCTCCAACAGAGTGTAATACGGAAAGTCGCGAAAAAGTAGTTGTAAAGTCGCTAGATTTCTCATTATCAACAAAGAAAGATTAAATTTTGTCACTATGGGGTGCTAAAAAGGTCACTAAATCCCTATTTAAGCAATATAAAAGTTAAAAGAAAAAGTTGTTGAAAAAGAATTAAAATCGCTAGATTGGCAACACTGAACAAACCTGTATAACATGGTCCGCGCATCACGTATTTCACCTGTTTATGCGATGTTGCCAAATCCTTTTCACGTGAACTTAGATTGCATTTGAACCAAGGTAATTTGATCGCAGAAAAGTTTTATACAATAGAAGAAGTGTCTGAACTCGGTTTACTTTTCGATCTTCGATCAAAGTTGATCTTTAGTCAGGGAGTTTTATAGAATTGGGCCTGAGTGTTTTAAAAAATATTTGTTAGGGCATTTTTTTACCTCTTACAACTCATAAGAGCATATTTGTTATATTCGGACACTTTTAGGGTATTTTCATTTAATTTTGGTCATAAATCACCATTATTAATGTAAAATGTTATTTATTTCCTTTGATATTTTCTCTACATATTTTTCTAATTAATATCCATTATTTTGTATATTATTTTAATTGTTTTTCTACACAAATATTCTTATTTTAACGTAGTACACCCCTACGTAATGGATCAGTCCAAACCACCCCTTCAATATAGATTCCTCTATGCCTGTTAGTTCCGGATAAGAGTGGCCTTGTGGTGGACTATATGGAACTACATCAGGTAAAATAATTAATTAATGTGTACTATTTAGAAAAATATTATGAAGAATTAAATAAACCTGAATGTTGGTACTAGAATTTAATTTAATTACAAGTCTAAATATTAATATTCCTACTAAGTCAATTATGTAAGATCAGTTTTTAGAACATTTTAAGGGAATTTTTTAAAGATTTTTAGTTCATAAATGCATTGTTTTTAGGACAATTTTTTTATAATTTATAGGTCATCAAAATCCTAGTCCTAGTTATCACGAACTTATAGACTACTGTTAATAGGTATAATAACTCAAATTTTTCGGGTAGACTAAACCTCAAAAGCTTCTTGAGAGCTTCGCCATTGATAACCAGCTCTTTTATATGGGTAGAGTAACTTCTGAAATTCACATCCTGTGTACGTCAATTTTTTAATGTTATAGCACTGTAACATCCAACGCACTAGGGTCTTAGGAATGCAGATTCGATTCATGTCTGAGATTCTGTGAGATACAGACGTGGACAAATTATTAGCAAAATTGAAGACTTTTACAATATATTTTTACAAAATATGATTCTTCAATTTAGACTACAGATGACATTTTTGCGTATTTCCAAATTATTAGCAAAATTGAAGATTTGTATTGCATATTTTTAGAAAATTTAACTCTTCAATTTGGACTACATTGGATATTTTTGCATATTTACAAATTATTAGCAAAACTGAAGATTTTTATTATATATTTTTACAAAATTCGATTCTTCAATTTGGAATACAGTTGACATTTTGGATATTTTCAAATTATTAGCAAAACTGAAGATTTTTATTTTATAGTTTTACAAAATTTGACTCTTCAATTTAGACTGTAGTTGACATTTTTGCTAATTTATAAATTATTAGCAAAATTGAAGATTTTTATTATATATTTTTACAAAATTTAACTCTTCAATTTAAACTAAAGATGACATTTTTGCAGATTTCAGTCTATTGTAATGATAGAAATATGCAAAATTATCAACCGTAATCTAAATTAAAAAGTCAAATTTTGTGAACAGAATTATCACAAAAATCGTCAATTTTGTTAATAATTTGTCCACGTCTGTACATTTAGATGAAGACGCAGTGTACGAGTATTCTCATAGTACCTCACGGGGTTCCTCTTGCCGTCGTTATTTTATTTTCGTAATATTAGAGGCGTAATTTTTCATCTCCAGAAGGGATATTACGTAAAAGTTACCTTGCGAAATGTATAAATTGATGTTAATTCCCTTGTTGCTCTGGCAATGTTCACTTCCTCCGCATTGGCGCGTCTGTTCCAGGCAGACATGATCGTTCTCTCCCAACTTCGTGATCGTGATCTTGTGGTCTTGCTTCCTGCGGGTTTAGAATTCAGACTTGTTGAATAAGCTTGTATTTATTTCTTTTTAGTACAAACCGATTATGTCTGGCGCTAAAGGAAAAAAGAAAAAAAAAAGACTAAAATCCTCGCTATTTCATTTAGACACAGAATTGGAATAGTAATATACGTTACAAGGGCGGTATGTTGACGTTTTCATGGTCGAGGAAAAGATTGAAAAAGCGAAACGTAGTTGAGCTTTTTTAATTTCCGAGAACATAAAACAAACATACCGCTCGTGTATCGTACATTGTTTTGTGCGAAGATCGTTTATTACATACCTGAAAGACGAATTTCTAATTAGATGCAATGAAATCTCCATGTTGGTTTCTGTTTAATGACGGCAACTTCGGAAAACCAAAATATCTTTCTTGCTATAAAATGTTTTCTGTGTTTACTATACTCCAGCAGGCCGTGATATACGTCTGTCTTTTTTTTCCCCCCAGTCTATAAATGCGAACTTAAAACAAACGGTAAGGTTATGTAATGATTTATTTTTCATTTTAATATTTTAACAATATTATTTATATAACATATTGCAGTAATAACATCGGCATCTGGAACCTTGTTGATTTTTTCACGGCTTCGTTAATGTTACTTGTATCAGGAATGCATTAAGTTTCGTGGAGTAGTAGACTTTACTTAATTTTTGCAAATATTTAAAAACAATAATTAACATTGCAATTTAGGTGAAATTGTAGTGGTAAGTTTCCAATTTATAATTATTACTATGTTAAACGTCTCTAAAAATAATATATTAAAAGCCTAAAGCAGTAAAATGAATGTCGCGCTTAAGCGGTAAGAAGAGGGAAATTGTTATGTGTGTTACGTTGGGAATACTGAATGTGGTATTTCACACTTACCGCGTATTGATTCTGTGCGGAAAACAAGCAAATATGCACGATCTCGCACAAAAGTTAATTACTAACCTACAAATCTCGGCTTATGCAGACATACGGACTTGCTTTACTTCTTATAAAATAAGACATTTCCTTATTTGACGTGTTTTTGTTAACCCTTAAATTGACGAAGTCCTATAGGATACAACAGGTTAATAGGTTATATGCTATAATTTTAATAGAACAATAGAAAAAAAAATGACACTCGGGAGGAAATTAGCTAAACGCAGAATAAATATGGGAAATGCCTGTTATTATTCGGTTGAGAAGCTTTTGTCATCTAGTCTTCTGTCAAAAATCTGAAAGTTAGAATTTATAAAACAGTTATATTACCGGTTGTTCTGTACGGTTGTGAAACTTGGACTCTCACTTTGAGAGAGGAACAGAGATTAAGGGTGTTTGAGAATAAGGTGCTCAGGAAAATATTTCGGGCTAAGAGGGATTAAGTTACAGGAGAATGGAGAAAGTTACACAACGCAGAACTGCACGCATTGTATTCTTCATCTGAAATAATTAGGAACATTAAATCCAGGCGTTTGAGATGGGCAGGGCATGTAGCACGTATGGTCGAATCCAGAAATGTCTATAGAATGTTAGTTTGGAGGCCTGAGGGGAAAAAGAGCTTTGGGAAGGCCGAGACGTAGATAGGAGAATAATATTAAAATGGGATATGATGATAGAGACTGGATTAATCTTGCACAGGATAGGGACCGATGGCGGGCTTATGTGAGGGCGGCAATGAACCTTCGGGTTCCTTAAAAGCCATTTGTAAGTAAGTAATAGAAAAAAATTGGTAGGAAAATTTAAAATTTCACAATACTCTAATATTGTACAACATATAAAATATGGACATTGCGATAGTTGTTTTCTTTACAGTCCGACAAGATTTAATAAACTAGTGTGAGAAATGAAGTTCTGCCAATTGAAGGGTTAGGTCGTTCACAGAGTTTTTAACGCCCACGGATCGGCATATAAATATACTACTGACATTTTAAAACAATATGATATGACATCCCAAGATATTAAAAATATTTGTTTAAATATCTTAAAGAAATCCATAGGCATTTTACATAATCATTTATATAATGTTTATTCTTTTAAACTTTCTAAATTGCATATTGTACTATGATTGCTCTATTCCATATATGCATTTTTTAAATTGTTTTCCAGACCAATGTGGTCACCTGTTATGAAAGGCAGATTTTATTATTATTATTATTTCCAGTAAATCAAGTTCCGATAATATAACAATAAAACAAAGGAGAATATTGCAATAAGATTGCGCAATTTCTAGTTATATTTACGTATTTGGTTAGTAAGCAAAGTGACAACAAAAAAGTTTCTAGCCCCTACCGTAAAGCCAGGTTCGTGTACGGCGTGGTCTTAGCGAATAATATAAATTTTTATTTTTATTTTAGTAATTTATTTTATGACGCTTTATCAACAGCTTAGATTATTTAGCGTCTGAATGAGATGAAGGTGATAATGCCGGTGAAATAATCCGGGGTCCAGCACCGAAAGTTACCCAGCATTTGCTCATATTGGGTTGAGGGAAAACCCTGGAAAAAACCTCACCTAGGTAACTTGCCCCGACCGGGAATCGAACCCGGGCCACCTGGTTTCGCGACCAGACTCTCTAACCGTTACTCCACAGGTGTGGACAATAATATAAATAAAATATACAAAGACAGTGTATTAAGTACATACACTAATTAGCTTAATTCACACCTATAACTATCACAGAAGAGAAAAAGAGACGAAAAAACGCATTTAATATAAATTGACAATCAGACGGAAGCCAGGACATTCCATAAAAACATGAATATAGTCGACAGAAATAAGAAGGTAAAAAATTACATACATTTGTTAATATTATACTGTATATCATGAATAATTTTATAAATGTCTTTTTTAAAAAGTTTAATTTTAAAATATTTCAAATTTGCAAAATGGTTTGTAAGTTTATTATAAAGTCTTGGCCAAAACTAGCATCATGTTTAAGGGGAGAGGATGGTATTTTTTTTTTAACTTTTTTTCCTATTTGGTGTAAAATATTAATTTTTTGTATGTAGAGAGCTCATAGCTGTGGCAACTCAACCAAATAAAAATATTTTGAAAAAAAAAATTATTTTAGGTTCCCAAATTTAAAAAAAAAATATACCCAATGCAGGATTGTACTAAAACCGATATATCTAAACTGTTTTTAGAGATAGATTCAAACAGTTTCTGCAATGTATTTGCAAAAGTATGTTCTACAAACTGTCTGTAACAGAATTTTGATATTAGTCCCTACGTTTGTAAAATAAACAATTAAAATTTAGTAACAATTTTCTGATTTCCTTTCTTGCAAACAAACGGACGTATTTTTAAAATGAAATCAATTAACAAAATTCTGTTACAGAGAAAAGTTTCCTAATAGTCTAAACAATGTGTGTTCTAAATTTCATGCATGTAGCTTTAATAGTTCAGAAATTATATTCATTTTGTCTGGCAATGTAGCAAAAAAAAATGAAGTTACTGGAAACCGATAAAAGCGGGCGTGTGATTTAAAAATCCATAGTGCAGGAAGTTTAAAAATGACGTCTCAACATCCGATAAGGGCACAAATACCCACAAAATGTTACGCAATGCATTCCACACATGTCAAGGGGTATTTTAAAGAAAAAAAGTTTTTTTGAAAATTTAATTTATCGGAAACAACAATAAAAGTGGGCGAGTGATTTAAAAATCCATAATGCAGGAAGTTTAAATATGGCGATCCACACATATCACAGAGTATTTTAAAGATTTTTTTTTAATTTAGTCATTTTTCATCAAAAATACCATCCTCTCCTCTTAAGTGCTGCGCTTATATTTAAAAACGATTCACTTCTTTTGTCACATTGCTAATGATGGCTATTATTTCTATTTATAGGTTTTCTGAAACAATCACTCAAAATGCGTACATAAAATAAGATGATCATTAAACTGGATTATACACAACATTGTTCATAATCAGGATCAGATTGTCAGCGATTAACCAGAAATAGCTGATTGATGGAAGGGAAAGCAGGAGAACGAGAAAACCTGCCCAAACAACTTGTTTGTCTATCATAATAGCACTTTTCATTGTTTTCACTTCAATTTTCATTTCCATTTCATTTATTGTATTCCATAGAGCTTATTTTACCATTGAAGCTCAAAGATATGGCCAAAGTCGCAGGTTTACAAAATTAAAATTTTTTGGCGAGATGAGGCGAGGCAAGACCGAGGATTCGCCATAAATTAGCCTACATGGCATTTGTCTTATGATGGGGGAAAACCTCGGAAAAAACCCTAACCAGGTAATAAGCCCAATCGGGGATCTAACCCAAACTCGAGCGTTGCTCCGGATCAGCAGGCTAGCGAGTCTGCCGACTGAGCTACGTTGGTGGCTCTACAAACAATATACAGTACATAGCAATCAGATGATTCAGTTTACAAACCTAAACAAGTATTCGTCAGTTTAACTATAAAAATATAATACATAGCAAGTAAGTAATTCAATAAAAGCATAAACAATTCAATCACTTGAGATATACAAAAACAGATAATACATGTACATATATGTACGTAATCAATTCTCAGTTAAGCTACACAAATTACTACTCAACTTAAACTCTCCGAGACTTGAACCTGTATCTCTAGCTTTATACCAGACTCTCTAGCCTTTAGAAAACGGTGTGCCAATGCAAATAATTATAAAATTTTATTTATATATATATATATATATATATACAGACATACAGGGTGATCCTTAAGTGGGTCATTTGCAGAATTTGTATAACAAATGATGTCCATCAATTCTTACCCTTCCCATTATTGCATTTATAACGATAGAGTTATAAATTCCTAACAGTGAGTAGTTTCAATACTAATGTAGTAAACGTAACAAGAATTATTTCCTTCATGTGAAATATTTCACGAGAATAAAATTAAATTCTCATAGTGACAGCTAAAATGTCGTGTCCATACTAGTTAAGTTTTTTAAATAGAGCATGATTATGTCCAGATAAAGGTTTGTTTAGTAATGTAATTGAGAAAAAATTAAAGAAACATTTGGTATTATCAAAACTTCTTCATTTATGTCTGAGTTTATATTTCCTTAAATATGATTACATAATTACTCTAGTCCAGTAAGTCAGTCAGGTCTGTTACACTATTCTGTTCCTATGGATGCACAGTTTAAAAAGAAATCCCACAGATGTCAGCACAAGCCACGATGATGCACAAAGACCCATTTTGATTGTACTGCTATGTTAACCCATTTTGATTTGGCGAGATTGTGTGTCATACACTTGCTTTATGTTTTAGTCTAAGCGTGCATTTTTATTCTGTCAGATCTGTTTGTGTTGTGTTTTCCACAAATAACAACATATAAAGTCAAGATCAAGAGGACATAATTGTACACGTGTCCAGTAGTTAAGTTTCTATTTCGAAGATTTTTAAGCAAAAACATTTTAGGTTCGCTTTGTCAAGTCTGTTACCTCTCAGATCTGTTACTCCATGTCATGTCTGTTACATCATTCAAAACAGTGCTGTAAAGCAAGGTGAGTGTACAGTGGTTGATTACTATGGCAGAGACATTGCACTATATTAATACATGCAGAATATGCACTAAATAGTACTTCAATTTTGACGTTCTCAATCGTCCATTTGTTTACAATTTTTGCAAATGACCCAAGTATGTTCGGAAAACGCGTGACCGTGCTCTTGGATGAAAATTAAGAACAGTTCCTTATATGAAAATTTGACGGAACAAAATATAGGGTAAACATTGGTAATTTCGTGGCAGTGGTTATTTCGTGATACTTTCTCTTTGCTCTTTTGTGAACTAACCAATGGTGTTACGAGATTCAAATTTCCGCCAAGGGATTGCATATGTTGTCCAGTTTCCAGAGACATACAGCTTAGCTTTGTGTGACTATTGGAGCTGCTTCAGTGAGCTTTTATGTTTGGAGAGAGCAAGTTTCCGTCGAATTTTCAGGCGTACAAATTTTGTGGATGTTTGTAATTACATTACAGGCTTATTACTAAAGGTAAGCATATGATATTTGGTACAAAGATTTATTGTATCTTCATGAAATTTTAGGAAATGCTTTTGGAATTTTAGATACAGCTGTAGTCGCCATATAGGCTTAGCTTTACTGATAGAAATCTTAGCTGTTTGAGGCGAAATTTTGTTGAGTATTAAGCGTTACATTTTATACTTTTTAAAAATTGTATTACAATACGAATTTTAGAAATCTGAAGATAAGATGTGATTACAAAAAAGAAAAGGGAGACGCAATGGGTTCAGTGTAGCTTCTGTTTGATTTGTTATCATGCTAAGTGTCGATGATAAGTGCTAGATGACTTACTTGCAAGAATTGTAACAGAAGATGAAACATGGCTCCACCATTTTGGACCGAAGACAGAGGCAGACAATGGAGTGGCATCATGCAAATTCACCAAAGAAATAGAAATTCAAAAGTACACCTTCGGCAGGAAACGTTATGGCTACTATGTTTTTTCGATTCAGAAGGACTCTTGCTTGTGGACATCAAGCCACACGGAACCACCATTAATTCTGACGCGTATGTTGCAACCCTAAAGAAACTTCAAGCTCGACTGAGTCGTGTTCGACGACATCGGGAGAAGCAGGATGTTCTGCTATTGCACTACAACGCACAGCCATATGTCAGTCACAAGACCACAGACCAGATAAAAAAATTCGGATAGACAGCACTGAAACAACCGCCTTACAGTCCTGAACTGGCACCATGCGATTACCATCTCTTTGATAAACTGAAGGATTCCTTCGCGGAACGAGGTTAGAAGATGACTCCCTTGTTCACGCTGCTAAAGAGTGGCTCAGACGTGTTGGTCCAGACTTTTATCGTGCTGGTCTACAGGCCCTCGTTCCTAGGTTACGTAAGGCAGTTGAAAGGGACGGGGATTATGTGGAAAAGTGACATTTTGTTCCTATAGGATGCATCTACATTCTGTGAAAATAGCAAAATGCATTACTTTTGGAATTACCCTAGTAATATAGGCTATAGTAAAGTCCGTAATAAAAGTGTTCACCCTTTCAGGACAAAGAAGATCCCTTTTCAATTTCAGTTTTTACTTTGATTTCATTCTTATTATGTGTTGATATGTATTTCTGTTTTCTTGCTATGAATATTAGACGGAATTACTATGTTTGAAGTCTTGTAACAATAAATGAGAATTTCATTTGACTTTAATGAATTTTTCCACAATTCTTCTACCTCTCACGAAATTATCAATGTAATATCACGAAATTACCAAGGTTATCACGAAATAACCAACCTTTCAGCTTGAGTTGTAAAAGTGGTTTTTGGCACTTGTTCAAGAACGTGTCCAATGTTTTATGTCTCCAGATTTGTACAGCAAATTATCGTCTTTTAGATGAAAAAATCGGAATAAGGATATATTTCCACATTCGCATTTAAAATTAATTTTCATCAAATTATCACGGAATTACCAATGTTTACCCTGTATGTAAATGGGCTAAATTGTTCTCCTGAGACTGATTAAAAACATGGGCCTATTTATATTATAATTAAGTTAATTGTTTTTTTTTCTAAAACATTATCGTGATTGGAATATAGAACGACGTTCATTTTTGCCTCTCAATCATTCAAAGAAGGCTATCTAATAAAAGCTGATTTGTCTTTCTAGCATCAGAATCAACAACTAATAACATTGACGGTACAACAGCATAACGGACGCTGTGAGAGCAGCAAAGCAGTTATCAGTAGGAAATGGAATTTAGTCCATGTACTTTCCATATTCGCCAGATGAGGGGAGCAAAATCCACAGCGATTTGTTTGACGACACTCCTGTAATTTCCTAAGTGCTTCTGGGTACAGTCGTGCTCGACTAATTCTGCATCGGGTGCGAAGCGCTGCGAAACAGATTCACGCCTAACGACGACATAGCTATTATCATCCCTGATTCCAATTAAAGGATAATCTCAGTCAAATCGCCCGAGATCAAAGACAGGGCACGACTCTAGTTGATGGAAATGTAGCATACAGAAAAGTCCTGCCGATAGGCTTTCTGAGGTAATAGTCGAGACAAGGCAAGATGTTTTTAACTACCGTATAGACCCGTGTTCGAAAATTTCACCATTGGACAACACACTGCACCTAAAAATAGAAAACCTGCTATACATGGTGTCCATTCCCTGTAATAGTACAACTATTGGGGCCACAGCCTTCCTCTAAAGCTCCCGCCAGACTATCCTCCCCTTCGGCCTATTTTGTATCTTATTATGTCCGGTTTTGACTGTGAAATTTGGCCGATATTGTGATGCTTTGTAATGTTCAGTAGCCAAATTTTCAGCAAAAAACTTACTATTCATTCCTGAATAAACTTTATGCTCGACCATGCCGAAATGTAGTAATTATACACCTGGTAGCAGCCCTTTAATGGACCTCATTAAAGTACACCTATTCATTAAAGTTCAGGTGTTCCACCAATCAGAAAACACCATTGTAGCAATATGAAAGCGCAAGTATTGATTATTCTCGGATATGCAATCGAAAGACAACTAGCGAAACGTCACGGAGGCTGGAAATCCAATACTGTCGCAGAAGGTTATGTTCTGTTACTATAATAATTAGCGTTAATTGTAAATAATATTCAAATAAATTCGATTTGTCATCTTGTTTTTCAATGCCTAAATCAATTTCAAGGTTATATCAAGATTAATCTTTATTTTACTCTCTAGATTATATCAAGGTTAATGACATTTGTTTCTAGGAAAAAATCAATACTTTCTCGTCTGCGCACAACTCACAATTTACGAGATATTGCACAAGGTCAGTTCCGCTCCCCAGTCAGATAAGAATAACATGAATACTTATGAATAATTTCAAGTTAGAAATATGGTCGAGCATAAAAAGTCGTATGAAACTTGCCTATAATGGTAATTAAGACGCTCGTATGAAAATTATGAAACTCGCTTGCGCTCGTTTCATAAACATACTCGCGTCTTAATTACTACCATTATAGGCTCGTTGCATAATGTACTATTTTAACACTTATATGATCACTGATGAACTATTAAGTTACTTAGTTTAAGCAAATGACAATTTCACTCTGTCAATATTTAAATGATGGTGTTAATTTACCTCATTGACTAGTTTCGATGTTATATCCATCATCTTCGGAATTATAGTCAGAGGATGGATTAACAGGTAAAATAACACCATAATTTAAAAATTTACACTGTGAAGTTATTTGTTTAATGTAAATAACTTAATGGTTGATCCGTGTAAGTTATTAACAGAGAACAGGCCTCTTTCTCGTTCTTTGAAAGGAAAATAAGCTAATAATAATAATAATAATAATAATAATAATAATAATAATAATAATACTTACTTACGTAATGGCTTTTAAGAAATCCGGAAGTTCATTGCTGCCCTCACATAAGTCCGCCATTGGTTCCTGTCCTGAGCAAGATTAATCCAGTCTCTATCATCATATCCCACCTCCCTCAAATCCATTTTAATATTATCTTCCCATCTACGTCTACGTTAATGAGCCCTAGTAGGTCTCGAACCAGGGTGGTTGTAATTTAACCCGACCCAAAAAAACCATATGGGGTTTTTTTTTTTTTTTAAACCCTTCAATAAAACCCGACACAAACCCCCCCCCCCAAAAAAAACATATATTTATTTCTCGTAATTTAATCAACATACAAAATATTACAAAAAGGTGCATCATATTTATTTACTATAACAATTTGTCAGCAGAAGTTATTAATTAGGTAATGTTTCATTATAAAGAAAAAATTACTTTCATCAACACGGTGTTTTATTGTAGAATGGTATTAATATTAACTACATCACAATTCAGTCCTTCTTAACATGCAGAAATCTGTAGATCTTCACTAATTTCTCAGCTTTTTCCTCTCCTAACTTATTTCTTAACTTTGACCAAACAAGCCCATAGGTGGAGAATATTCTCTTAATGGATGCAGTGCTGGCAGGGCAAGGAATTAAACTTTTCACAAAGCTAATAAATCCTGTTGGCAAGTTCCCCTTTTTTGTTGTTTTCAATTCCATTATTTTCCACCATTTTTTGGACTGAACTGTTGTACAACTGCGTCAGAAAACATAGTAGTAGGAAAATAATCAGAATCAGCAATCCTAAAAGACATGACACTTGTCACCCACTCTGGATGAATCTCTGTGAGCCAATTTTCTGCACTTTCCTCTTGATCTGCAGTTATTCTTGCCCCTCTGAATCTTGGATCTAACATATTAGCAAGATAGTGGAAGGGCAGTCTGCCAACTTAAGAATATTTAATAATAATTTACCAACCTTTGCTTATTTAATTTACCAGTTTTTGCTCATGAAGTAGTTCTTAGAATATGTTGGTGTTCTGAATCACTTAGTCACGAAATTGAACTATTTAATACCCATTAGAGAAAACCCCAATAAAACCCATAAAAACCCCCAAAAAAAACCAGTAAAACCCACCGGGTTGGGTCTTTTTTTAAATACCCGGGTTTTTCTCAACCCTGTCTCGAACCCACTCCCGATCGCAACTCCAGATCAGCAGGCAAACTCGCTGAGATTATTCGGCTGTGACACGATGCCTGCACGAGGTGGAGAGCGCCTCCTACACAAAATTTGACATCTAAATTGTGTCTTGTAAGGCGGGTGTAGGTGTCACCAGGGGAGGAATCCCTCCTTGCCGTCCTTTTGAGATGCAAATGTGGTAGCAATATCGTGGAAGCAAATCTACATACGTGTCGAGTGTGGCCCGCGAACTTTGGCGTGAGGGACGAACTGTGTGCGAGGGCGGAATTAGAATTCCGTGGGCTAATCATGGCAATTACAGGGGTCGTAATTCCAATTGAGTATCATTCATTTATTGGCGACGGTACTTGTGATCGATTCTATTTCGCAAGTTAATCGGGTGGAAGGCCGATAAAACTCGATTCTACGGCTGCTACGATGAAACCGTGCCTACTGTTAAGTAAGGACCGCTCCCTTGATACATTCTTAATAACTTTCGCACTGGTGCCGACTTTGGAATGTTCATATGTAATACTAGCCGTACCCGTGCGCTCCGCTGCACCTGTTAGAAATAAATATAAAGTAATTACATAATTAAAATAGGACATTTGATCAAGGCAACAACTTTTACAACAGCGCAAGATAATCTGCTTCGCTCATTATCCAATTTTTTTTTGCATTGCATTTATTGCATATATATTTTATGTATTTTAACACGATTCAATTGAGCATAGTTAAAATTTGAATTATAAAATAATGGATTGCTAAGCTAAAGTACTGTTACTGCATACTAAATCAATACACTCTCGTTGTTCGTTAATTCTCTGAGATTAAAATGAGTGTACATAAATATTATTTTAAGAAATACAGAAAACGAATGTACAAAATAGCCTATCAAATTTTCTGTGCATAAGAAGCTGTTTTAATGTTACCTGTCCTCGATTTACTCAGACGTTACTGTAATAACATTATAGCAGTATGTCCATCTAGAAAAACTACACTTTCCAATGGTGAAATAATAATTAATTATACAGATCGGTTAATTTAGCTTTTGATATTACTTCATACAAACACAGAAACATTCTCTGTAGGCTATGTTTAATAGCTTTCGATTGTTGATGTCCAAGGCCCCTGTTTCGATTGTTGTTGTCCAAGGCCCCTTATAGACGAAGTCATTTGTTCTTAATTCATTGCACCATCTTAGATGGCGTTATTTTAATTTTAAAACTCATTTATCTCATTAAATATCAGTCCTATCAAAATTTTGTAAAGAATAAAATTTATCGGAAATCATTTTTAAAGAAACTTTTGTTATGTAACATTTTTCACAAAAATCAATAATAAGCGAGATATTTCGATTTATTTAATTCAGGCCCCCTTATAACCCCCCCTTTTAAATAAAGTATTTTGAATGCCATATAGCCTAAAATCTAAGTTACAACGAACTTAATTTATATTCCAGTTTTCATATAAATCGGTTCAGCCATTATCGCGTGAAAAGGTAACAAACATACAGACAGACATACAAACAAAAATTTCAAAAATGCGATTTTCGGTTTCAGGGTGGTTAATTACATATGTTAGGACCAATTATTTTTGGAAAATCGAAAATTACCAGAAAAATTTCGGCTACAGATTTATCATTAGTATAGATTGTACATGCTTTTTCTTCTTGCGGTATTGAGGTTAAGGCTGAAAAGTGCTGATGTGTCACCTTACACAGGGGATGATAAGTATATACTCCTTTCCTTATGTTCACTCTGTCTTGACTTCAAACGGAAGTTATGGGCTTTAGTAATTGAAGGGTTGATAGCAAAAACCGGACAAGTCCAAAATATTAATTTTTCTGAAAACGAGAAAAAAACTGTATCTCACATTTCTCATACAATATAATAATTTGACATATTTTATATAGGTATCTCATATATCTACCAACTTTGGGGAAAAAAGAAGTCACTGTTTCTTTTATATGGTTTATTGGAGAAAAAACTGTTTTGACATGTTCACTTTTTGCAGAAAATTATGTACATACATTAATTGAGAAAAAGTATATGAAATTATGTTTCATTCATATTGCCAACTGTATCAACTTACAAATAAAAACTTTGTAAATGTTTTATTACATTATAAACTAAGGGTGCTATTCATAGACATTTCGCAGCACGCGCTACGAGCGTACTAAGCTAGCCCCGGCTATCCACTGGTTACTAGTACAGAATTCAAATCATATCCCATCGCTAACACTGGTTTATGAATACGAAAAACGCTGATCATCCACCGGAAGCCCGCGCTAAAAATGTCTATAAATACGGCCCTTAATGTTGGAATGGTTTCTTGAACTAGAAAAAAATACTGTTATGTTTATATATATTTTCTCTCTCTCTTTCTAAATTTGCGTCTTTAAGTCTTTGAATTCTTGGCATGTCAAGTATATAACGTACTGTAAAATAATAATTCTAATAACTCAAATTGTGCTCAATTAAAAATGTATTATTATTATTATTATTATTATTATTATTATTATTATTATTATTATAGCGTCCACACCTGTGGAGTAACGGTTAGCGCGTCTAGCCGCGAAACCAGGTGGCCCGGGTTCGATTCCCGGTCGGGGCAAGTTACCCGGTTGAGGTTTTTTCCGGGGTTTTCCCTCAACCCAATATGAGGAAATGCTGGGTAACTTTCGGTGTTGGACACCGAACTCATTTCACCGGCAT
Organism: Periplaneta americana; assembly: GCF_040183065.1. NCBI lineage: Eukaryota > Metazoa > Arthropoda > Insecta > Blattodea > Blattidae > Periplaneta > Periplaneta americana. The sequence continues at coordinate 27,148,648 of NC_091127.1, read as the reverse complement.
TATCACCTTTATCTCATTCAGACGCTAAATAACCTGAGATGTTGATAAAAGCGTCTTAAAATAACCTACTAAATAAATAATATTATAGCTGTTTTCACAAGTCGTGGAATCAGTTTCCCAACGTGATTTATATGTTCTTCATCTTTCACTTCATTTCTTATTCTCTATTCCTTCTTTTCTTTCCTCTTTCTCGGCCATTGTATATTTGAACCTGGTTCTTTTTGGTGATCATTCATTTGTTAAACAAAATATTTAACCAATAACACCGACAATAACAGCTAATATGGCGATGAAACAAAAGAAGACAACACTAATGCCATCTTAATGATATTTTCTAACAAGAACCGAATAATACAAATCTGGCTTTCACGTAGTAGCTCCCTGTAAAGTAGGTTTGAATAATTTCAGGAAAAAATTGTTCCGGGGCCGGGTATCGATCTTGGGACCCTTCGCTTGTATAATACATTCGTTACTGGAGGTACGTTAACAGAAAGCCCCAATTTAAGTCACATAAATATTTGTGTGCACTCATAGTTGAGTTCTGGCGTCTTATCAGCTCATTTGAGTCGTGTGGATACAAAGGAAAAATTGTGACGGTGTCGTGTATAGTTCCTGGGGTAGCTCAGTCGGAAGAGCGTTCGCGCGATAAGCGAAGGGTCCCAGGATCGATACCCGGCCCCGGAACAATTTTTCCTTGAAATTATTCAAGCACCGAATAAGTTTGTGACTTGTTCGTCTATTGCTAGAAAGACTTTGCGCTAATCCGCTTTTTGCAGAAACGCTATGTTTTCTAACACTCATTTCAATGAAAAATTTTATTATAATTTTTTAAGTGTTACTAGCATTATATGGTACTAATTTTTATTGTATTTATCTGATGTATGTACCCTATAAGACAAAACATTGTAATAGGCCTAAATATAAATAGATCATTTTCATAATTAATAACAGTGTATATCTCCAATAAATGATTTTCTTAGCATCGCCACAGATACACTTGATTGTACTTGTCACTGTATCTTGTGACTAGAAAGTTTTTGAAATTTATATTTTCCCCGCCATTCATAAAATATTTTGATATGATACCTCTTGCACAAAAGAAGAGATCTATAACTGAAACTCGATTAATATATTTCAGTATTATTTGTATTTATCCTGGTAATAATGAACAGTTTGACTCGTAGACATTTTGTTTTTTCAGCATTAACTTCCCATGATTTTACGAGAAGATTAGAAGAGAACGGCAGTTACGTAGACTTTCGGCTCCCCACTACTACCATTCATGCACAACACAATGTCAATACGGCGGTTGCTGTCGTCCGCGATACAACGAACTTTTCTGTTGATTTTCGAGTTTGGCATTTTTTTCCGGTTATTATATGCTTATTTAAGTTGTGTTAACTCTCGCTAGTGGTTTTGTATTTTATTTTATCCGTCTTAGTATTTATTTTATTATTGTAAATACTTTTGTTTTATCACTATTATTATTATTATTATTATTATTATTATTATTATTACTATTATTTATACCATCAGCATTATTATTTGAACCCTGTAAAATTTATGTAGACTACTGGACTGTACCGGAGCACCAGCATATGCTCATTTCGGGTATCTATTCATATGTACTCAATTCAAATGTAAATTGTAAATAAATTTGAAAAATTTGAAAATTTGAAATATAAACAACAATACTCATAAAAAAATGGCACAAACCCGGTTTTTGTATAAACTTGTTATGTCAATAGATGCTCGTAATTTGAATTTTTGGACTTGTCCTGTTTTTACTATCAATCCTTCAGTTATATGGACAGGAATTATTCGTACTTGTTGACGTTATTAAAAATCTGAACATTACGCCTATATTGCACAACAATAATTTTGTATACCCACCTTGTAAAGTTTTAAGAATAACATACAGACCGACACTTAATTTGCTTGCAAAGTTACAGTGTGTAGTCAGTTGTAGATTTGCACGATGGGATACTTACACACACACACACACTCTCATGCACTTCAAGTTCACAGATTCGCACGCGACCAATTTGTGTTGCAGTAACATCGCTCCTGCAAATTGAATACTTCATTGAACTTCATCCAGCTAGTAACTACATCAAAGTGGTTTAACTTGTGTTGCATAGCTTTTAGAAAGCCAATCAACTATATGCGGTGAGAGGTCATGTGTTCTAGTCTAGATAGCATGTTATAACTTTTCATGTTTGGAATTGAAAACCGGTCACCAGCGTAGCTCAGTGGTAACGACTTAGCATCGAGGCTGCACTTGGGAATGAATTGTAATCACAGTTTGTCGATGTCGGTTAGGCTTAATCTCGTGACCAATACTGGATCTCCTCTTTTTTACCATATCATAGCGCTATCACCAAGCTAGATATCCTCACAGTTCATTCCTTTTTTTCACTTCAGTGTATATTTAGAACATACAAATTGTTCATAGTACGTTAATATCTCGTGTATAGTCCCAGCGTCCAATTAATACCTAGGCGGAAGGCTGTGTAGGATATAGGGTAAAGGTGCCTAATTCCGTGATAAAATTTCAATTGACTGCCATGGAGTTTTGGTATCTGACTTTTAAGTTTTTGAAGTACATAACAGATGCCAGGAGATGTCTTCTTTTCAATTTTATTGACTAACCGGCTTTTTGAATAGAAGCAGTCGACTTTAGAAGCTTTTGTTCAGTGAAAGATGGTTGACCAGTAAGTTTTTCTTTCTCTTATGACCGCTCCTGAAGAAATGTTTTATATTTGAGGTAAGAATTAATATAGCATTATAAAAATGATATATTACTGTAGATTATAGTCAGCTGAATCAATGTGTAAGATTATTTAAACATTGTGAGACAATAACAGTGCTAAAGGAGCTTTCCCATTTTCGGATTTATTTTCATATTTCTCCTTCCTGGCTCACTCGGCCAGTGATGCCAACGCTAAATTGTGAAAATTAATGTCTATGAAAGAAAATAGTTCGTGGAAATAATAATAGAAGTAAGTTATAGAAAAAATCAATTATAATTATAATAAAATAATAGGGCATATATTTAACTTAATTACTGCTGTTGTTAGGAATATAAATAGTGAGAAATAATTGTGTTGTAATTCAATTTATTCAAATTTAATTTTGTATTGAATTTAACTTTCGGTTTATTTTGTTTATAATATATTAATATGTAATATGTATTGCTGTAGTTACACAAGTGTTTTCTATGAAATTTGTCACTTATGCCCTTTTCCTATGTTGTAATTTCTTGCTTAATCCATATTAAAACAATACACCATGGCTTTAAAGTGTTTTTCCAAATACACGTTTGTTTTCTGAGCAGTTAATGAGGATTATTTTAGTATCACGGAATTAGGAAACCACTATCACGGAATTTGGATCCCTGTCACGGATTTAGGAGCCACTGTATAACAATGAAGAATCATATGTTATATACTAAACTTGTGAAACTGTTGACACTGAATGTTGTAAAAACTGTAGCTAAAGATCCAAATAACGTCATTTAGGTGTTATTTGACAATTTTTATTACAATTTCGGCATAAATATAGACTTTATTAAATATATCACGGAATTAGGCAACCTTACCCTATCTTCTTTGCTACATCAATACTTGTAATGTCAAACAATGTTGTCACATTTTCGTTGCAAAGATTATTCCCGGTTACACTAATTTTTATACACACATCAGTATATTGATTTCTACCACCACCATCTGTAGTGAATAAATTTTAAGCTACAAGATTATATTTAATTAAAATTTAAATTACTAACCTTTTTTATCATCATCAATCAACTCCAGATACGACAACATTGGTTTTTACTCCACATAGAGTAGATATGAGAACGTGAGATTGGTCAGCAAATCCAGTGTTCATCGAATTTTGCGAACTCAAAAATGGAAGCCTTACATTCCGAGACTTGTCCAAGCACTAAATGAGGACGACCCAGATAGGCGACTGGAATTTTGTGAGTGGTTCTTGAACATGTGTGATGAAAGGAAAGATTTTCAAGACTTAATTGTTTGGACAGATGAAGCCACATTTAAACTTAATGGCACAATTAACCGACACAAATGTGTGTACTGGGCTAACGAAAACCCTCACCTCTTTCAAGAAAAGGCCGTCAATCTTCCAGGAGTAACAGCATGGTGTGGTCTGTCTTCCAGTGGAATAATTGGGTCGTACTTCTTCGAAGGGACGGTCACGGATGAGAAATACCTGCAAATGTTGGAAACCACGATTCCACGTCTTAATGACCTCTTTGAGAATGAAAATGGGTTTTACTTTCAACAAGCTCACTTTCATGTCAATGCGAGGAATTTTCTCGATCGCACACTCAATCAGAGGTGGATAGGACGAAGCGGAAGTGCTGCGGAGTTCCCGCCTCGATCTCCGGATTTAACCCTCCAGACTTCCACCTCCTTCTCTGAAGAACACAATGTACGCCACAAAACCACAAACACTGAAGGAACTGAGAGTTCAGATTGAACATGCCTGTAATGATATTCCATTAGCAACAATCCAGTTTGTATGTCGCTCTGCTGTACGTCGTTGTTAGGAGTGTACTAAGGAGGAAGGGGGTTATTTCGAACATATACGGGCTTAAGGAATACAAAACCGCAAAAATTGTATTTCTATCTCATCTCATTGCTGAGAAATAGTGTTTCAAAATGTGTATACATAAATTTGGGACATTGTATAGTATTATTAGTTTCTTCCTACGAGAGGCGATTCGTTTATGTTTTTGTTTTATTATTTCTTAGCACGATACGTTTTTGTTCATAAATAACAGCGTTACTGGGAGAAATAAGCGAACATTATTAAAATGAGTTCAAGCGAGGATTCATATATTGAAAATGTTGCAAATTTTGCAATTGAATTATTGTTACCAACTGTGTTGAAAGGGCAGTGCGGAAGAAAGAGAAGTTCCACCGATAACTGGAATGTTGAAGCAGTCATGCAGGCTTTTGCACAATCTCCGAAGAAGTCAATGAGGCAAAGTTCTCGTGAGATTGGTAGCAGCAAATCGAGTGTTCATCGAATTTTACGAGCTCAAAAATGGAAGCCTTACATTCCGAGACTTGTTTACGCACTAAATGAGGACGACCCAGAGATGGATAGGACGAAGAGGAAGTGCTGCAGAGTTCCCACCTCGATCTCCGGATTTAATCCCTCCAGACTTCTACTTATGGGGAGCTCTAAAGGACATAGTGTACGCCATAAAACCACAAACACTGGAGGAACTGAGAGTTCAGATTGAACATGCCTGTAATATTCCATTAGCAACAATCCAGTTGGTCTGTCGCTCTGTTGTACGTCGTTGTTGGGAGTGTACTGTGGCGGAAGGGGGCCATTTTGAACATGTACGGGCTTAAGGTATACAAAACCACAAAAATCGTATTTCTGTCTCATCTCGTTGCTGAGAAATAGTGTTTCAAAATGTGTATACATCAATTTGGGACACACTGTATTTACAATGATTATGCACTTGTGTTTGCCTCTTTCACATCACCAGGCAGTGCAACATTGCTGTACCCTCACTGGAGTGGGGTCGAGATTGACCAAGAAGGGCCCACTGATTGAAGGCAGGTGGCGACGGTGTTTACCAGTTACACATGGTTACCTTTAATACTCTGTAAGAGTCGATTATTGCTTCCTGTGTCAATAAATGGGAACGTCAGAATGGCTGTGACGTCATGTGAGTAAATATTTAGCTTGCAGGGAAAACGACCTCAGGGCTGCTCCCATTCCTCCCCCTATGCTATTCCATTGAAGTGTTGGGTGAGTTTGCTGAATTTGTGCACATATTTCCTGAAGGGTTGAACTTGCAGAAATGAAAGCAAATCGATGTGAACTCAATTTTGCTGCCAGTTTCACTGAAAGGTTTAATTACGCGGAATTTCTCCTTCTGGCTACTTATTTCAATATTCGATTAAAATATTATAAAATAAAGTAAAAATATTTCCACTTCAGTTTTGCACTATGAGCTAATTGGTCTTCAGAATGCAATTCTGTGTCCGTAATATTGCTGTCTCACCACTCCTATGTTTTACAGAGTACGATAGTCATTTGTCTGAAATTAAAATAGGGTCATGTAGAGCTAATATGATCCAGTAAAAAAATAAAAAAAAAGTCGGGCTAGTTTGATACAAGATTCGTTCCAACAAGCGGTTCATGGATCAGTTCATGTACGGTTCCTGTACCATCTTATGCGCATGCGCTAGTTGAGCATCTGCTATGGGATTGAAATGGACTGGACGCTGTTGGAACGCTTTCGCGGATCGTTATGTACTAAATCCAGAGATGCTATAACTGTGATCATCTTTGCTAAGAACGGGATGCTTCTTATTATCATTTCGCAGCTAATTCTAATTTGCAGAAAATAGAATTTCGATCATTTTCTATTAAAAGATGACAAAAAGTATGGAAGGCGAGAATTTCGCTAATTCAATGTCGTGTACTGGGGGACTCTCATCTAAAAATAGTTATTTTTCTTTTCTTTTTTTAATTATTAATTTATGTACTTTATTTATTATACTTTTAATCAAAGCTGCATGTCGAAATTGTAATTAACTATTTCAATACCCAAATAATTTCCATTTCCTTTCTTTTTGGCGAAAATTTAAATTAAATCTCTAGTTTTATTATTCGTCTGCACTGTCACTTTTCATCTTTAACCTCAATGATGTGAACAGTCGATCATGTCTTTCTTCAGTATCCAGAAGACGTTGGTGAGCTTATGCGCATGCGCGTCTTACGTACTCTTCCGTACATGCCTCAGTCCGCGGACTATTTCTGACCGTTCCGAACCCGTGTCAAAAGCTTGTTGGAACGCCCGACTGCAGTACATGTTTCCGGTTCAGGACTGGTTCGGATTGTGTTGGAACGCTTTTTCTGTACTGCGCATGCTCACGATGGTTACGGATGGTTCCTGACTGTTGTTGGAACGAACCTACAGACTTTAAAATGTATCAAAGGATCAGTTTTAAAATGTTTAAAACTGCGATTATGGAAGTACATTTTATGCTCTTTAACCCATAGAAGCTGGAAGTCTTATGCCACTATTGCACGCAAATCCCTAACTCAACCAGGGGTCCGTTTACCTGCATAATCGGGTAAATTCGTATTGAGTTCGTTAGCCGAGCGGTTTAAGGCGTAAAATATATGTCCGGCCAGCATATCGTGCCTAAGATCGCAGGTTCGCGTCCCGGCCACTACAGTCAGTTGAGCCTGTGGTAAAGGATGGGGAGTAGGTAGGCATTGGCTTTCTCCTATATCGACGGAGCAATATATTTCACTTCGAAAACTAAAGAATACGAAAAAGAAAGTTACAGTCTGTTGTGACATCAAACATAGGTCTAATGTCTTCAGAATAACGCAACCCATATTTCGTACTCATTGTATACTGGGTGTTCATTTCAAAGCGTGTCATGACGTCACTGTTGATGAGTCAGCGATTTGAAGCGAGTTTCAGCTTTTGTGTCAGAGAAGTGGCCTATTAATCAAGGCGTTCAATCTGAACTTGAGAACGTGTACGGTATAACTTGAACATCGTAGCAACAGATGGCGGTCTGTACGGTCTGTGTGCTACCATAACCTCTTTCGAACTGTGTTTTGCGCGGGCAAGTCGTACGCAGGGTATTTGTTATCATCGGTTGCGTACGTCAACATTCCACAATACAAATCAAATGCTCCGTGTCCATGTTGACCGTCGAAGTTAATGTCAACAAATACGTAAGTAATCGTCTTAACCCTCTCCACATATCCCGACAGTAAGAAAAAACTCACCTCAGTACATGTTTCGAAACAGTTCACATTCCTGCCACTACCGGCGTTACTTACTTGCTGGGTTTTAAGGAACCCGGAGGTTCATTGCCACCCATCACATAAGCCCGCCATTGGTCTCTATCCTGAGCAAGATTAATCCAGTCTCTATCATCATATCTCATCTCCCTCAAATCCATTTTAATATTATCTTCCCAGCTACGTCTCGGCCTCCCTAAAGGTCTTTTTCCCTCCGGCCTCCCAACTAACACTCTATATGCATTTCTGGATTCGCCCATACGTGCTACATGTCCTGCCCATCTCAAACGTCTGGATTTAATGTTCCTTATTATGTCAGGTGAAGAATACAATGCGTGCAGTTCTGCGTTGTGTAACTTTCTCCATTCTCCTGTAACTTCATCCCTCTTAGCCCCAAATATTTTCCTAAGCACCTTATTCTCAAACACCCTTAAGCTATGTTCCTCTCTCAAAGTGAGAGTCCAAGTTTCACAACCTTAAAGAACAACCATTAATATAACTGTTTTATAAATTCTAACTTTCAGATTTTTCGACAGCAGACTGGATGATAAAAGCTTCTCAACCGAATAATAACAGGCATTTCCCATATTTATTCTGTGTTTAATTTCTTCCCGAGTACCGTACGTATCGGTAAGTACTCTTCTGAATGAACGCCTTACTTGGTAGGCAACTTCTCTGGCAGATAAATAATACACCTCTGCGGAAGTGTAGGAAGATTGAATTCTCTAGGCTCATCGACTAGCCACGTGACGGCATACAGCGAGTCATGACACACTTTGAACTGAACACCCAGTATGTAATATACATGCCTATTTTTTCAACATATTACGAGGCGTTGAATTTGGGCTTCCATCTGTTCGGAGCGTCAGCTACGCATTTTGTGTATCGTTAACTTCCAGACGTGATAAGAATGTTATCACTGAAGCTAAAAACTTAACGCGAATTGCCTTCACTTGTGATTAACACTTCTATTCTCTAATTTTTCAGCGCTCTGGAGGTCCAATTAGGCGACAGCTGCGAAAAGAATAACGAATAAGCTGCTTGTTACGCTCCGCACATCCAAACTAGAAAGTTGATGCATTCATTATTTTATAAATCTTTCCGCTGCAGCTTTCCGAATTAAATTTACATGCACGTTAAATAAGAGTAAATTTCTAGAAGGCCCTGCGCTACACAGCACATTTTCAGGAACTCACGGCCAAGTTCGTTAAAAAGTGTTGTCATGGTTACGAGGGTCTGTTGTAATAGTGGTATAATAGTACAGGACTCCTACAAAAGACCTTTCCGGATTCGAACGCATGTAATTTATGTTCTATGAACCTGAGGTACATGAAAATAGTACCAATGGAAAGAGAAACTCAAAAAGTTTAGTTCCTTACCTTAAAGATGTTCAACGTGTCCCCCCTTGGTAACACGGTACACATCAAGTCTATAATCGAGTTCCACGTAGGTATGCGGATTTTCCGACCCCCAGATTCTGAGGTTATATGTCTGTTCACCTTACCAGAAAGATGAAAAGTGGCTTTGTCAGAGAACACCACGGAACGAATAAATTCATCATCGTTTTCAATTAAAGTCTGCATACTTATGCAGGAATTTCTTCGTAACACTTTGTTCTCTGGTTCTAGGCCTTGCAGCAACTGTAGTCGGTATGGATGAAATCGCAACCGTTTGCGAAAAATCTTGCCTTAAAATCAGTGTGTCCACACCTGTGGAGTAACGGTCAGCGAGTCTGGCCGCGAAACCAGGTGGCCCGGGTTCGAATCCCGGTCGGGGCAAGTTACCTGGTTGAGGTTTTTTCCGGGGTCTTCCCTCAACCCAATACGAGCAAATGCTGGGTAACTTTCGGTGCTGGACCCCGGACTCATTTCACCGGCATTATCACCTTCATATCATTCAGACGCTAAATAACCTAGATGTTGGTACAGCGTCGTAAAATAACCCAATAAAATAAAATCAGTGTACCATTTACGGATTGTAGGCCCACTGGGTGGATCTGCATTAAACTTTGTTCGGTAATGCCGTTTTATTGTAGGGCTCTTCTCATGTAGGTACATTGTGAGGCTCTTCTGCACTTCGATATTCAGCTAGGATAAAGTTTGACGTCATGTGCACAATTGATGTAATGAAATTGCTAGTCTTGTAAATTAAGAATAAGGAATAAAACTTCTAAAAAAAGGGGCGTTGCATAAACAGGATCGGGCATTTCATATTTTCTATTAAAACATCCGTTAAACTGGAGAATTAGGTATTGCGGCTTTCAGCCGTGCCTTACGATGATAACAATGTTGCCAACTTATGGACATGACGTTTAAGTGCGACGATACCAGGAAAAATTTGTTCTCTCTCCCACACTCTCTCGCCCTTCTTTCTCGTGTTCAACATTACTGTTAGCCACAAGGTTAGATAGGGTTTAATGAGGAGATTTATTAGTGTAAATTAGACGCTCTGGCAGTGATAAGATTAGATAGAGTTTGATGAGACGCACTATCAGTAATAAGGTTAGGTGGGGTTTCATGAGGAGATATATATTATTTGTGTCATTTAGACGCACCGTCGATTTCAACTATATTCCCTGGACCACATCGTATTTCCCTTCATGTCGCCCTGATAATATGTTATATATTTTGAGAATATGTATTTTCTTTTAGTGCACTGAAGAAACCGCCGTTATACTCCGTAAATCTTACGCTTGATTGTTGCAGGGAATTCTTAAAGAACATAGTCATGAATTTTAGTAGCGATATTTGGATTCTCTTTTGTTTCTCATGGCTCGGTACGGCCTGGTCACTAGCGGCGCTGCTGTGCGGTCCGCATTATCCAGTCGTTCTAAAATATTGCAGCTCCACCGTTGTCTAGGTCAAAAACTACTTTTTATTATATTTATTATTGATGACAAATTACAATTGCCTGCATAGACAATTCTGCTCTTTGCAATCGTGTGTCGAGATTCTGATTGTCACTTGTTTTAACTACTTTACTTTGCCAAACCAACAGTATCCAACAGAGTATGAGTTATATGACTGAAGATTAAAATTGTAATGATTCCGAAAATTCGGAGAAATCAAATGTAAATATTCGATTGAACATAACAAAGTCTTTTTTGCAACCAAATCATCATGAAATGCAGAAATGTAATACAACTACCTGCTTATTTAGTCATTTTTCAGTATTGTTATACTGCGTGTTCAGTTCAAAGTGTGTCATGACTCGCTGTATGCCGTCATGTGACTAGTCGATAATCCTAGAGAATTCAATCTTCCTACACTTCCGCAGAGGTGTATTACCTTGTGCCAGAGAAGTTGCCTAGCAAGTACGCCGTTCACTCTGAAGAGTACTTACATATACGTATGGTAACGCCTGTAGTGGCAGGAATGTGAACTGTTTCGAAACACCTACTGAGGTGAGTTTTTTTTTCTTACTGTCGGGATATGGCGAGAGAGTTAAGACGATTACTTACGTATTTGTTGACATTAACTTCGACGGTCAACATGGACACGGAGCATTTGATTTGTATTGTGGAATGTTGCCGTACGCAACCGATGATAACAAATACCCTGTGTACGACTTGCCCGCGCAAAACAGTTCGAAAGAGGTTATGGTAGCACGCACACCGTACAGACCGCCATCTGTTGCTACGATGTTCGAGTTATACCATACACGTTCTCAAGTTCAGATTGAACGGCTTGATTAATAGGCAACTTCTCTGACATAAAAGCTGAAACTCGCTTCAAATCGCTGACTCACAACGGTGACGTCATGACACACTTTGAAATGAACACCCAGTAGTTTCCTACAGGATAAACCAAGTAAATGAGAGGAGATTTGTAGGAGTAACTTCAGATAGGGACGAATACAGAGAGTTATTACCTGTTTTTCAGATAGGCCACATTCTCTTTTCTACTTCCTACATATGCCGGTTTTCTACCATTTAAGATTTCTGCATATGTAAGCTGTTCAGTTCATCCCAAATGAAATCCACTGTAGCGTCACAGTTACTAAGCAAGTTCTGTTTCCATATCTGAGTTAGATTATTGCTAAGTCCTTTGTTTTTGCTGCCTGCAGAATCGTCTCTTTAGCTTCAGTTGTTTTTATGCGCAGACTGTTTCAGGCGTCATTCGCTTTTGTTCATTTCTGCGACGATTTTCTTCCGCGAGCACTCTATGTGCATAATCCCAGGGATTGTGTGACCGCCGGTGTCGGTGGGACTCGCAACAGCGCAGTCGAGATTTACAGCGTATTTATAACCGCGTTTTGCATCACAATGGCCTGCGTGGCGTGTGCATACGGCCAGCAATGTGTGAATTGCCTTCACGTGGAACATTAGTTCTCCCCATGCAATTGTTGTTCGCTATTCTGTTTCCAATACCCATAGCAACTCTCTGTCTGGTGTGGGGAGCATGGGAGCGGAAAAGCATAATTTTGAACTAGTATCACAGATTTTTTTTGGTAGTAAGACGGTCGGAGCGCGATACATAATTTCAGAGTACTTCTGATCTTGTCGTAGCTCAGTCAGCTGACGATTTCTCACTAAAGAACCGGACTTCGTTGCTATGGCATATTCATTCATTCATTCATTCATTTAGTGTTCTGCTCAAGGGCAGGTCTTTCACTGCAAACCCAGCTTTCTCCAATCTTTCCTATTTTCTGCCTTCCTCTTTGTTTCATCATAAGATCCATATATCTTAGCCACCGGCGTGGCTCAGTCGGTTAAGGCGCTTGTCTACCGGTCTGAAGTTGCGTTCGGGCGCGGGTTCGATTCCCGCTTGGGCTGATTACCTAGTTGGGTTTTTTCCGAGGTTTTCCCAACCGTAATGTGAATACAAGGTAATCTATGGCGAATCCTCGGCCTCATCTCGCCAAATATCATCTCGCTATCACCAATCTCATCGACGCTAAATAACCTAGTAGTTGATACAGCGTCGTTAAATAACCAACTAAAATAAAAAGTCCATATACCTTAATGTCGTCTATCATCTGATATCTTATTCTACCCCGAACTCTTCTCCCGTTCACCATTCCTTCCAGTGCATTCCTTCAGTAGGCAGTTTCTTCTCAGCCAGTGAGCCAACCAATTCCTTTTCCTCTTCCTGATCAGTTTCAGCATCACTCTTTCTTCACCCACTATTTCCAACACAGCTTCATTTCTTATTCTGTCTGTCCACTTCACACGTTCCATTCTTCTCCATATCCACATTTCAAATGCTTCTATTCGCTTCTCTTCACTTCGTCGTAATGCCCATTTTTCTGCTCTCATACAATGCCACACTCCATACAAAGCATTTCACTAGTCTCTTCCTTAGTATTTTTTCCAGAGGTCCGCAGAAGATGCTCCTTTTTCTATTAAAAGCTTCCTTGGCCATTGCTATCCTTCTTTTGACTTCATGTTACTGCTTATACTGGGTGTTCAGTTCAAAATGTGTCTTGGCTCGCTGTATGCCGTCATGTGGCTAGTTGATGAGCCTAGAGAATTCAATCTTCCTACACTTCCGCAGCTCAGGTGTATAACCTAAGAGGCAGAGAAGATGGCTAGCAAGTACGGCGTTCATTCTGAAGAGTACGTACCGATACGTACGGTAACGCCGGTAGTGGCAGGAATGTGAACTGTTTGGAAATACGTACTGTCGGGATATGGGGAGAGGGTTAAGACGATTACTTACGTATTTGTTGACATTAACTTCGACGGTCAACATGGACACGGAGCATTTGATTTGTGTTGTGGAATGTTTTAGTACGCAACCGATGATAACAAATACCCTGCGTACGACTTGCCGGCGCAAAACACAGTTCGAAAGAGGTTATGGTAGCACACAGACCGTACAGACCGCCATCTGTTGCTACGACGTTCAAGTTATACCGTACACGTTCTGAAGTTCAGATTGAAGAACGCCTTAAATAATAGGCAACTTCTCTAACATATCAGCTGAAACTCGCTTCAAATCAGTGACCCAACAACAGTGACGTCATGACACACTTTGAAATGAACACCCAGTAGTACAACCCAAGTACTTGAAGCTGTCCACTTGCTCTACTGCCTCATTTAGAATTCGCAAGTTTATCTTCTTTATTTTTCTTCCTATGACCATATTCTTCGTCTTATTTGCATTTATCTTCATCCGATACTGCTCACAGCTATCATTTGTTCCAGTAGTAGGCTATATCCTTTAGCGTTATTTCCTCATCTGCTAACAACGCCATATCATCAGCAAATCTTATGCGCTTTATTATTATTCTTCTTCTTCTTCTTCTTCTTCTTCTTCCTACTGTCACTCCTCCCATGTTCTGAAAACAGCTCCTCACTAATATGGCATATTATCCTGATAAATATGGAGTAAATAGTTATGGAATAAGTGTTCTCGGCAAAGTACTGTTTTTCCCGTCATTTATAGTTACATCATTGTTTCATTATTTCCATGTTATTAAATCATTATGTCTGAATAATCGTACGACATTCCATAAAGAATTGCAGTTATAGTGAGGATCACGTAAGAGTACTGGGTGTTCATTTCAAAGTGTGTCATGACGTCACTGTTGAGAGTCAGCGATTTGAAGCGAGTTTCAACTTTTATGTCAGAGAAGTTGCATATTAATCAAGGCGTTCAATCTGAACTTGAGAACTTGTACGGTATAACTTGAACGTCGTAGCAACAGACGGCGATCTGTCCAGTCTGTGTGCTATCATAACCTCTTTCGAACTGTGTTTTGCGCGGGCAAGTCGTACGCAGGGTATTTGTTATCATCCGTTGCATACCGCAACATTCCACAACACAAATCAAATGCTCCGTGTCCATGTTGACCGTCGAAGTTAATGTCAAGAAATACGTAAGTAATCGTCTTAACCCTCTCGCCTTATCCCGACAGTAAGAAAAAAAACTCACCTCAGTGCGTGTTTCCAAACAGTTCACATTCCTGCCACTACCGGCGTTACCGCACGTATCGGTACGTACTTCCAGAGTTCGTGGGTATCCACGGACTCTGCGTACTTTAGAATGAACGCCGTACTTGCTAGGCAACTTCTCTCGCATTTAGGTAATACACCTTTGCGGAAGTGTAGGAAGATTGAATTCTCTAGGCTCATCGACTAGCCACATGACGGCATACAGCGAGCCATGACACACTTTGAACTGAACACGCAGTAGTTCCTAAAAGACTAATTTCGCCGTCTCTTCAGTGTTGCCAACTAATACCATATATCACTAAAGAGGGTAAAATCACAATGCTACGTACTGAAATAATAATAATAATAATAACATATTCTTAACAATAACAATGTCTTCTTTATTTACCACATCTCATCTTTATGTTGCAAGGTGTTTCCTAAATGGTTCAATAATTTATTTATGAAATATTATATTTTCCTCCTGGACTTCTCGCATATTCTGTAGGTAATTAGGATTAGTATGATCTAATATTACAATTTATTTTGTCAAGCAACATGGAATTTATTGCTTTCACTAAAGAGTTTACTATTCATGACACCTAACCTAAAAATGTATTTACTTACTTGCATTTTCATCAGTTTGCTTTACTGTAAACCGAAATCATTGCTGACAACATAACAGTTAGAAAATAACTGTCATTTGTAGTATTTGACAGTACCCGAAATTCGAAAAGAAGTTGGTAAAAGAAAATTCAACCTGAGAGCTAGAAAATCACTATAATCCACTAGCATATTTAGTAATAGTGGAAAAATGGTTAGGTTTCACCCTTAGGGTATCAAGTAAGCTGACCCGGACTATACCAGGGGAACAGCGTTTGAGTCCTCGGCAGATTCTGTGGTTTTATTATATCGATGGCTAAGAAGTGATACGTCGTATCTACAAATGAGGAAATAGAATACAACCGTTTCCCACTACGTATTGGTTTCGTGTATGTTGAATAGGAGCATGTTTTGCTGATTGTCAAAGAGCTCACTGTAGAAGATATGACTGGATCCTATCGTAGAAAGTTAGCTAAGGATTTTAATCGCCTTTAAATGATTTATCTTATTTTGCCGAGTTTGAACCAGCGAATATAGGATGTAATCACAGTCTACTATATACAGTCACGAAGCTTGAGTTTTGAGGGTGCTAGAAACAATAGACTGTGACGGTACTATTTTGCATTGCCTGTAATGAGGCGATATTAGCGATCCTAGTGGTGAGCAACTACCTAATGTTTGCATATTTACTACGTATTGAGCTTCGCGACTGTAGGCTATATACTAGACTGTGATGTAATGACGAAGATGATCGAGGAATTCTTTTTTTTTCTGTCCGTTACTCTGTCCATAACTGTTCTGAACTGAGTGAGTAAAAGTCATAAGCAAGAGTTATTTGCTACTGCCGGACGCATTTCAATAACGATATTAGTCCTAAATTTGACGTACAATCTATAAATTTGAATAAACGAATTACTTCCTCTGCATAGCCTTCGCATTTGTGAACGTGGCCATTATAAAACCCCACACTGCACCATTACTGTATTGTGATGTGGTATTAAACACGATATCAGAAGCTGGATTACATTTCCAGCAGCACCGTTACCCGGGTTTAAATTCTACTTGTGAAAATGACACGCCATTTTCTGCTAATAGTCTTCTATATGCAAATGAACGTAAACGGTTGAGCATTATAATTCATTTTTCCTTTTTAAACAGCTCCGAGCGCTATAAATAGCTTAATTCTGCTGGATTAGTGTTTATCAAAATGCGATGCTTGTACCCTTGAGGGGTGCGCGATTTGTTTATCCAGAAGTTGCGATGGCTTTCGCCTCTGCCTGGCGTCGAAAAGCTTTGTTTAAAATTATTATATATTTTATAGTTAAAGCAGTATGATTTTATAGACACTGTAAATCTAAACGTCACATACAAACATAAGCAATTCATATATGAATATTAAGTTTAAAATGTCACTTAAGGGATAGGTACAGCTTACAGCAGTAAAAAGTTTTGGAAATATTCAACATTTTTCCCTCCATTACTGTATCTTGTATACTAATGAAAATTATTATGTGTAACACTGTCCTTCTGCTATATGAAAAAAAAATTACGATTTAAAAAATTATTCGAATTTTTTTTTCTTTCAAAATTCAGTTCACTGTGCAGTGATGAAGCGTTTCTCACATAACTAAAAAAATCCAGCATTCTGTGATGAAATATTTTGTGCGAGATCGTGCATATTTGCTTGTTTTCTGCACAGAACCAATACGCGGTAAGTGTGAAATACCACATTCAGTATTCCCAACGTAACATACATAACAATTTCCCTCTTCTTACCGCTTAAGCGCGACATTCATTTTACTGCTTTAGGCTTTTAACATATTATTTTTAGAGACGTTTAACATAGTAATAATTATAAATTGGAAACTTACCACTGCAATTTCACCTAAATTGCAATGTTAATTATTGTTTTTAAATATTTGCAAAAATTAAGTAAAGTCTACTACTCCACGAATCTTATTACATTCCTGATACAAGTAACATTAAGGAAGCCGTGAAAAAATCAACAAGATTCCAGATGCGGATGTTATTACTGCAATATGTTATATAAATAATATTGTTAAAATATTAAAATGAAAAATAAATCATTACATAACCTTACCGTTTATTTTAAGTTCGCATTTATAGACTGGAGGGAAAAAAAAGACAGACGTATATCACGGCCTGCTGGAGTATAGTAAACACAGAAAACATTTTATAGCAACAATGTTAAAGAAAGATATTTTGGTTTTCCGAAGTTGCCGTCATTAAACAGAAACCAACATGAAGATTTCATTGCAACTAATTAGAAATTCGTCTTTCAGGTATGTAATGAACGATCTTCGCACAAAATAATGTACGATACACGAGCGGTATGTTTGTTTTCATGTTCTCGGAAATTAAAAAAGCTCAACTACGTTTCGCTTTCTCAGTCTTTTCCTCGACCATGAAAACGTCAACATACCGCTCTTGTAACGTATATTACTATTGTGTGTATTTATGCATGTCGTATCTACAGTATGATGCAAGATCACTACTCTACCTGTGATAGATTGGCTGATAAAAGTAAATTCATTTAAAAATGGTTAAATATCAGTATTTCCTTCTAACACAATATATATATATATATATATATATATATATATATATATATATATATATATAATTTGTTAAGGAATGTAGTTGAAAGTGCATGATATTGTAAACATGAGTTTCAGCAATAAAATAAAAGAGAGAGAACATGAAAAAGTTAACAAGTTTATGAGTTATGAGGGAAACGCTTCATCACTGCACAGTGAACTACCACCATTATGAATTTAAATATATATATATATTGTATAGCCGAAGGACAGTGTTTTACAAATACTAATTTTCACTATTGTGCAAGAGACAGTAATGGCGGAAAAAAATGTTGAATATTTCCAAAAATTTTACTGCTATAACCGAGTATCGCATCAAAGTTTTTTCAACAAACAAAACTGTTTTTCTGTAAAATGCATTTAAGAGACTGATAATGATTTTTTTTTAACTTTGTTCAATATTAAAGAGCATAAAATGCACTTCCATAATCACGGTTTTAAACATTTTGAAACCGAGCCTTGGGTTCATTTCAAAGTCTATCAATTTAGCCCGACTTTTTTACTGCATCATATTAGCCCTGCTAGACCCTGCATAAACACAAACTAACATGGCAGTACCATTTGCGTGTGTAATATTTAGGCCTATATTCTTATTTATAATTTAATTTTGGAAATTACATTATTCAAATCAAGGTTTCAGGTATAACTCCCTGTGAAGTTGATTTGAATAATTTCGAGGGAAAAATTGTTCCGGGGCCGGGCATCGAACCCGGGAACTTTGGTTAAAGGAACAATTTTTCCCTCGAAATTATTCAAATCAACTTCACAGGGAGTTATACCTGAAAGCTTGATTTGCATAGTATGTCACTTTTTTATTTTGTTGGGTTATTTTACGACGCTGTATCAACATCTAGGTTATTTAGCCTCTGAATGATATGAAGGTGATAATGCCAGTGAAATGAGTCCGGGGTCCAGCACCGAAAGTTACCCGCATTTGCTCGTATTGGTTTGAGGGAAAACTCCGGAAAAAACCTCAACCAGGTAACTTGCCCCGACCAGGATTCGAACCCGGGCCACCTGGTTTCGCGGCCAGACGCGCTGACCGTCTACGTCACTGTTCGTTAACAGAAAACCACAATTTAAGTCACACAGAGTTAGTGTGCACTCAATGTTGGTTGCTTGACGGTTGTCAGCCCACTCTGAGGTCTGTGGATATTGAGGGGAAAAATTGGATCGGTGTCGGGTAAAGTTCCCGGGTAGCTCAGTTGGTAGAGCGTTGGCACGTTTAACCAAAGGTCCCGGAAAAATTTTTCCCTCGAAATTATTCAATTATATTATTGTTGGGACAAGATTTTAATATTGTAAATTTGTGTAAAATTCACTTAGGCCCAATTGTATAAAACTCCCTGACTAAAGATCAACTTTGATCGAAGATCGAAAAGTGAACCGAGTTCAGACACTTCTTCTATTGTATAAAACATTTCTCCGATCAAATTACCTTGGTTCAAATGCAATCTAAGTTCACGTGAAAAGGATTTGGCAACATCTCATAAACAGGTGAAATACGTGATGCGCGGACAGATTTGTTCAGTGTTGCCAATCTAGCGACTTTAACTCTTTTTCAACAACAATTTCTTTTAACTTTTATATTGCTTAAATAGGGATTTAGTGACCTTTTTAGCACCTCAGAGTGACAAAATTTAATCTTTCTTTGTTGATAATGAGAAATCTAGCGACTTTACAACTACTTTTCGGCGACTTTCCGTACACTCTGTTAGAGACACTGGTTTTTTGTGCAATGTAAATAATGGCGGGCAATAAGAAGAAGGTTGACTGTTCTCCGAGTTGTTATCATGTTATGGTGTTTGATACTGCTAAACATAATAAAGCTTTATAAAACGACAATTTTCGTTTAGTAATACAGTTAATTGAAAATTTATGAATGTACCTATCATATCCATTAATAATTAATGGTTGTTATAAATATAATATAATTATAAAAAAGGTAAAAAGGTAAAGGTATCCCCGTAACATGCCATGAAGGCACTTGGGGGCATGGAGGTAGAGCCCCATGCTTTCCATGACCTCGGCACTAGAATGAGGTGGTGTGGTCGGCACCACGCTCTGACCGCCTTTTACCCCCGGGAAAGACCCGGTACTCAATTTTATAGAAGACTGAGTGAACCTTGGGGCCGTTCTGAAAGTTTGACAACGAGAAAAAATCCTGTCACACCTGGGATCGAACCCCGGATTTTCCAGTCCGTAGCCAGCTGCTCTACCAACTGAGCTACCCGGCCGCCTATAATATAATTATAGGTTATGTTATTTGATACTGCTGAACACGATAGAGCCTTATAAAATATAAGATTGTTTGTGTATTAAGGCAAGAAATTGAAAGAAATATATATAAATGTATCTATCATATATATTAATATTAATAATAATGGATATTTTATTTGCACAATCTGTCACTCGTATATTTCAAACAGAAAAGAAATAACTGAACTTGGATCATCTAACTTAATCGGAGAAATTTCTTAACTCAAAGTTGACTTTAGTTTGAGACAAATTAATCTCAGATTAGACTTTATACAACACAAAATTCCAAGTTCAGCTGAAACAAGGATCAGTTTAACCTCTGATCTAAGATTAAATGGTTTATACAATCGGGCCTTAGGTACGTAAATTTGCTAATACTTTATGAAAGGCAGCCTCCTGTCGAATAAAACGAGACCATTTCAGTCTCTCGTGAACCTCACTGCAGTTGTAAAACAAATGCTTGACGGATGGCACATTTCCATGATGAAACATCATTAGAGATGTTGACCGCTGCAGATAAAACCATCACAGCGTGACTTGATGACCGGCCTGTTCAGTTTGGCAGCGATTAGCAGGCGCTGAATGCACACTCTAATCCGCGTTTGTCCCGTAGTTACGGACCCATTCATCACTCTGAATTGTCTTATCCGCTTTTGAAGTTGAGGAAGTTTTAGCGAATGGGAGGATGCAGATAGAATTGAAGGGTTTATCATAGGACGCCGGCTTCAAACAGGCGGGCAGGAAAACGTTTTTCAAATAAAGGATGTAGAAAGAAAGGCAGCGTGTGTTTGCAAGAGCGTGGGATTCCTAGTCTTGTAATTTTCTGTCTGCGTTTTATACTGATATCCAAGGAAACCAAGATGTGAATTTGTGGATAATACGTTATGCTGTACATATAATGAAGAGCAGTGTTACATTTAAGCTTAAAAGATAACCTTATTAGCATTTCACTCCAATCATACTGATTTAAACTATCACTGACTACATTGTTACTTCTTTCTTTAGTCATCATCCTGATAGTGCTGCATTTTCAAAATTGTCTCATAATAATCTCTTTCTATTATCTAATATTATTTTAAATATATTAACATTCTATGTATTTTAGCTTTATTCTGCTACACAGTTTATTTCAGTGTTTAATTAATAGTTCATAGTATTTTGTTGTTTAATTCGTAAATAACTCTTGTATACATGTAACTCTCATCTGAATCAAATTGTTGAATTCTTTGTAAGTTCATGCATATGTATGTATATTTTTTGCTGGTTGAGTGGAAGAGAAGGCCTTACGGCCTTAACTCTGCCAGCTAAAATAAATCATCATTTTTATTATTATTATTATTATTATTATTATTATTATTATTATTATTATTATTTCTGATGTCCTTGACGATATTTATTTAGAGTGAACCGCAAGAATAACCCCATGAAATTAATGACAGTACTTACAGTTCATTCTGTATAGCAATTTAGCTGTCACATTTGTCAGATGTTTGTATATAATATAATGTTCAGTATAGAATAATACAGTAAAGTGTAGACCAATTGACAATATTGGAAAATCCTTTTGATATGAACACTATCGTTATTAGAAATGTTTGTGTGGTCTACATGCTGCTATGGGATGCAGCATTAAAACACAATCATATAAATTTTAATCAAGAAAATTGTGACCACCCACCAATAGGAAGCAAGGATACTGCATTCTTGATTGAAGTGTTCATATTTGTCCTAGATTGTACCATAGTCTAGTATAATACAGTCACGAAACTTGAGTTGTTGAGGTTACTAGGAACAGTAGACTGTGCCGGTACCAGTGGCGTAGCGTCAATGTAAGCTAAAAAGCTTAGCTTCCCCAGTTAATAATAATTTCATAATAAACCTGCAGTTTATGGAGAAAATTATTTATTAATTTTAATAGATTTTATATTTACGCGTTAAATATTGTGATGCGGCAGCTCAGGATGAGTTGTGATGCAGCAGTAAACAAGAAGCCTGCACACACCAGCTTCCAAACAGACTGGTTTCTTCTGTGTAATCCACTCCGCAGATTTTCCACCCCTTTCTAACTAAACTACCCTAGTCGCAAGACTCGCAAGACGCTAGCTTTAACATTTAAAATAAGTAGTTTCCGAGTTATCCCTTTTCGTCAGTTGTGTTCAGTTGAAGTGTTAGTGTGCATTGTGGCTAATATAATAAATAATGAGCGAAATAACAGTTCCTGACACTAATTTACTTGAATTTTTTTAGGACAATTGTATTATCAAGACTGACTTACGAACAAAAGTGTGATTTAAAAAACAAATGACCGATTCCCTTGCTGTCAATGAAGGACACAACCAAAAGACAGACGCATACTTACGTACTGTATCTATTGACCGTTAATATTGTGATTCCTCTATGACAGGGAGTGAGCTAATGTTGGGTACGTGTCTGTTTGTTAAGAGATATGTTAAACCGTGAAATCATATTTTACTACATACCATTTGAGGTCATGTCTTATTGGTGTTACTTACGAAGTTCCAACCAATCTTCGACTGCTGACTTGACATTGACTACTATTTATTTTAAGACTGTATTTTTATAATACGTTTTCTCATATTGCATGAAAGACAACTTGAGTTAGCTTTCCCTGCTCAAAATGTCATGCTACGCCACTGGCCGGTACTATTTCGCATTGTCTGTGATGAGGCGATAGTAGTGATCTAGTGGTTAGCAACTATATATGGATGCATATTCCCTACGTATTGAGCTTCTATATTCATATGGTTTCAGTTGAACTGTGTCTATTATCTCCTCTGCAGCGTTCCAAAGTTTGTAAAACATGTTTAATTACTCTCTGTATAAATGTTCGTTACATATCGGTATACAATATTCGAGGAATAGTGTTGGTGGAGGATTATTAGAAGTGCCAGTGAGAAAAACGATGCTTTAATCATATTGGATTGCAGGAGGCCTTGAGCCTTGATACATGGCCCTCTATAATCAGCATCTGTTCACGTTAAGGAAACAATACCTTTCGGCCTGTCCAAGCGGAACAAATTAACACTGATCTTTCGTTATGTTGGTGCTCCTGCCCACAGTTAAATTGCTTTTATATTCTCTGAATATAGGTGTTGCCTGTTCACGCTCTTTAACTTCTCTTTGTGCTGCCAACCTTCACTTCTCTTGTGTTGCCAGGCAGACGTGCCGTGTTTTCTCTCCGTATCAGCGAATTATTGTCGTTAAAATACTGCGGAACCTTCGTAGTAGTTGTGATAAAAATCTGTATCATTTATTTGAAAAAAAAATGTAACTCTAGATTTATACTGTAGTTACAGAATTTTTCTAGAAGTGAGGAATGTTCCGGTATTGTAAATTTCAGAACATATTTTAAATTATGTACAGGTTTCAGTCAGTAAAATGTAGGCCTAATTCATATTTATTTATTTATTTATTATTTTCCTAATATTTATAATATAACATATATTATATATAGAAAAACCTTTAGCTCGCCCTTGAAAGAGGAGAACTCGTGCTCAGGGGCGGATTCCTGAATTGAAAATAATAATTATACAATACAATTTGTCTTATGTCTACTATGCAATTATAGTATATAAATTCAAATTTACAATTTTTCAATTTTTATAAAATCCGTACATAACTTTTTAAATTTAATACTAGAACTATTAGAATTGACAAGATTAGGATATTTAAACATAAATTTGTTATATATTCTTGGGCCTAAATTTCTACTATGATTAAATACTGTAGCAGTGTTGCATTTTGGTTCAAACAATTTTAAAGAATTCATACCTTTTGTTTCATAACTATGAGAATACAATTCAAAATTATTTCGATTTCTATGTATGAATTTTATTAATACAAAATAATAAATTTGTCTTACGTTAAGTACATTAAAGTCTAGAAACAAATTTTGAGATGGAAAATCAGTAGGTTTATGAAGACATATTTTAATTATTTTCTTCTGTAATAAATAAAGTGGATTAAAATTGGATTTAAATGAGCTACCCCAACCTATAATTCCATACATAATTATCGATTGAAATAAAGTTAAATATATTGTGCATAATAAACTTATTGACAAGTAATTCCTCAATAAAACAAAATAATATACTATTTTACGTAATTAATGTGTTGGTTCCATTTTAAACGATTATCGAAAATTATGCCTAAATACTTAACTTCAGAGAACTCTAATAATCGGACATTTACACTGTATAAAACAACAATCAGAATTATGTAATTTAATACGTAATATTGATGTGGGATGTTTGTTACATTTTTCAGATAATGAGAATGGAATAATGTTGGTTTTATTTTCGTTGATAGAAAGGTAATTTGTGTCAAACCATTTTTTAATTAATGTAAGTCCATTATTTGAATTATTATGTGCATCATACCAAGTTTTTAGTTCACATCTTCGTCTTTTTTTCGAAATCTTGAAAATCAAGTAATTTAAGAATAAATGGGATTTTTTATGTGTAAGCATTTAGTGATATTAACGAGTTTGTTTAAAAACAGTTGAGTTTAAAGACAATTTAATCTCATTGAAACGGTGTTTTTAAGCAGGCCTGCGTCAATTCAGCAGTTGTAGAAATCCATCACGCAAAAAATGTACCAGCACATATACTCGGAACTGCTGTTACAGCATTGCAAAGAGATTACTTCTTGTACTAGATGAAGATTGAAATCACGAAGCATTCATAATGGATGCAATATTTTTAATAGTCACCATTTATGTGTATAAAGTGTTTTGTTTCTCATCTCAGTGGAGAATTGCAAAGAATGGAACACGTTTCACAATTGGGGCGAGAGGTGGGTAAAGATTCAGAGTTGAAGATTAATGCCACAAAACGACGTTTTTAGTGTTACCTATACGAGTATACCTATCCATTACTGAAAAATCTTGAAACCATGTTTGCATTATCGTTACACTTATTTTTACTTTCTCATTGTACGAAATTTGGGAAGAAACAATTGTAGTGCTGCAAAAAATCGATTTGGAGATGTTGACGGAAATACACTTGTTTAGCATCGCTGATACTGAAATGATCCTTTTTTTTCATGGTCTGTATACAGGAATTTTTCCTAAAAATGAGACAGAATTTTGTTCATACTTAATATCTGCGAGTCGAATTAGCCAAGGATTATTATGTGTATTAAATATTTTACGAAAAAAATAAATGAAGAGAATAGGTCTTTACTCGAAGGAAATTTGTTCAGAGTCCAAAGAAATCAGTTCATGACAGTTTCATCATTTGTCGATGGTCTTCCAGTACGTTTTTTTCTCCAGTAGGCTTCCAGTCTCTCTTAACTGTCTATCCCAATGACCGACAGATGTCATTCATTCATTCATTCATTATATTCCATAGATCTTACATGAGCAATGAAGCTTTAAGATGTGGAACAAGTCAAATTTTTACAATATTTTACAATTTTTACAGTTTTACAATTTAGTAATTTTCTACGATTTTCTACAATATTTTGACGAGATGTAGTGAGATGAGGTGAGGTCTGAGGATTCGCCAAAAGATTACCCGGCATTTGCCATTTTGTTGGGGAAAACCTCGGAAAAAATCCAACTAGGTAATCAGATCAAAGGGGTTGATGCCGAGGACTCGCCATAGACCATCCGGCTTCAGTCCCACGGCTTCAGAAGAAACCATTCAATGTGACCAAAGGGGGATCCAACCCAAGCCCGAACGCAGCTCCGGATCAGCAGCCCAGCGAGTCTGCCGACTGAGCTACATCGATGACTCTACTAAAAATATATAATGCATAGCCAATCAGATTATTAAATTTACAAGCGCAAACGATCATTCATCAGTTGAACTATATGTATAATACAAAACAAGTTAATTAAATTTAAAGCATAAACAATTCAACCAGTTGTGATATACTGAAATTGATAATACATATCATGCAAACTACTTCAAATTACAAACACAATTTATCAATAGATCTATACATATTACTATTAAATTTAAAGCATATACAATTCATCGGCCAAAACTATACATACATATATAATACAAAGTAAGCTGATTAATTCAATTTACAAGCATACTTTCATAAAGCTATACAAATTTGTACAATTAATATCAAGTAGATTAATTCAATTTATAATCATAAACAGTTCATCAGTTGAGCTATACAGACTACTGTTATTCTCGTGTTGTGGTTCTTAGTTAAATATTCGGCGAAATTCACGTCTTACACGAGTCACAAATTCAAATTTTGCTAGTCACAAAACACATTGCACTTTTCTTTGTACATCCCTCTTGTATAATTAATAAAACAATGAAAATTATTACATTTGTTCGATTGTTACCGTCTTTTGTTTCCTTCGGTACCTTAAACTTACAGACGAAAAACTTTGAGAGTTTTATTTTCATCTGGCACCAATATTCCATTTCTACCTCTATTCGTTCAAAAAATATAATCCTCTGAAACCTCATCATTACTTTTGGGACACAGTGTGTAGTAATGAAAAAGGAAGAATTAAATATGAAAATATAGGACTGCGATTATGGATTCAATTGCAAATATCTCATAGTAAGAACACGATCTGAATGACGAAAAGTCTTAAGAGTCTTTGGGAGCAGCAGGAAAAAAGAGAAATTAACGCTTCTTTCCTGTGCGGGTTAGGTCATTCTTACACGCAACCGCAAAATTGATGGTTAATCATCTCTTGCAGATAAAGGCGGTGTCGTAGTGTCACTACAATCTACAGTGTTTTCTCTTCCCACCCTTCCCTTCCTCCTGGTATACAGTACAAAAAGAGGCCGTTACCCAAACTGGAAGTGTAGCGAAATGCCATTAACATATCTCATTTCTCTTTCAACCCCGTTTCTCCTAAAGTCACGACCAGATGTTCCAACACTCCGTGTTCCAAATTCGTAGTATGGATAACAGACATCAACACACCTAACAAAAGTCTCTGAAGTACACGGGACTAAAGTGATGTAAAGTACTAATATTTACGTACCTGTCGGAGGTTTTCGTACTTTACCGAGATAGATTTATAGTAGGAAGGTCATTATACAGTTTAGTCACCAGCGTTCTGGTCACCGGTTACATTTTAGTCACAAGTGTTCTCGTCACCGATTACATTTAATACTTTATTAATGTTTTATTGGAAAAATTTAATGAGATTTAAATTTCATTGTAAGGTTGTTTCCGTGGATACGGATATAAGTATAATGAGATTTAAATATCATTGTAAGGTTGTTTCCGTGGTTACGCATATAAGTATAATGAGATTTAAATATCATTGTAAGGTTGTTTTCGTGGTTACGCATATAAGTATAATGAGATTTAAATGTCATTGTAAGGTTGTTTCCATGGTTACGCATATAAGTATAATGAGATTTAAATATCATTGTAAGGTTGTTTCCGTGGTTACGCATATAAGTATAATGAGATTTAAATATCATTGTAAGGTTGTTTCCGTGGTTACGCATATAAGTATAATGAGATTTAAATATCATTGTAAGGTTGTTTCCACGGTTACGCATATAAGTATAATGAGATTTAAATATCATTGTAAGGTTGTTTTCGTGGTTACGCATATAAGTATAATGAGATTTAAATGTCATTGTAAGGTTGTTTCCATGGTTACGCATATAAGTATAATGAGATTTAAATATCATTGTAAGGTTGTTTCCGTGGTTACGCATATAAGTATAATGAGATTTAAATATCATTGTAAGGTTGTTTCCATGGTTACGCATATAAGTATAATGAGATTTAAATATCATTGTAAGGTTGTTTTCGTGGTTACGCATGTAAGTATAATGAGATTTAAATGTCATTGTAAGGTTGTTTCCATGGTTACGCATATAAGTATAATGAGATTTAAATATCATTGTAAGGTTGTTTCCGTGGTTACGCATATAAGTATAATGAGATTTAAATATCATTGTAAGATTGTTTCCATGGTTACGCATATAAGTATAATGAGATTTAAATATCATTGTAAGGTTGTTTTCGTGGTTACGCATATAAGTATAATGAGATTTAAATGTCATTGTAAGGTTGTTTCCATGGTTACGCATATAAGTATAATGAGATTTAAATATCATTGTAAGGTTGTTTCCGTGGTTACGCATATAAGTATAATGAGATTTAAATATCATTGTAAGGTTGTTTCCACGGTTACGCATATAAGTATAATGAGATTTAAATATCATTGTAAGGTTGTTTTCGTGGTTACGCATATAAGTATAATGAGATTTAAATGTCATTGTAAGGTTGTTTCCATGGTTACGCATATAAGTATAATGAGATTTAAATATCATTGTAAGGTTGTTTCCGTGGTTACGCATATAAGTATAATGAGATTTAAATATCATTGTAAGGTTGTTTCCATGGTTACGCATATAAGTATAATGAGATTTAAATATCATTGTAAGGTTGTTTTCGTGGTTACGCATGTAAGTATAATGAGATTTAAATGTCATTGTAAGGTTGTTTCCATGGTTACGCATATAAGTATAATGAGATTTAAATATCATTGTAAGGTTGTTTCCGTGGTTACGCATATAAGTATAATGAGATTTAAATATCATTGTAAGATTGTTTCCATGGTTACGCATATAAGTATAATGAGATTTAAATATCATTGTAAGGTTGTTTTCGTGGTTACGCATATAAGTATAATGAGATTTAAATGTCATTGTAAGGTTGTTTCCATGGTTACGCATATAAGTATAATGAGATTTAAATATCATTGTAAGGTTGTTTCCGTGGTTACGCATATAAGTATAATGAGATTTAAATATCATTGTAAGGTTGTTTCCGTGGTTACGCATATAAGTATAATGAGATTTAAATATCATTGTAAGATTGTTTCCATGGTTACGCATATAAGTATAATGAGATTTAAATATCATTGTAAGGTTGTTTTCGTGGTTACGCATATAAGTATAATGAGATTTAAATGTCATTGTAAGGTTGTTTCCGTGGTTACGCATATAAGTATAATGAGATTTAAATGTCATTGTAAGGTTGTTTCCGTGGTTACGCATATAAGTACAATGAGATTTAAATGTCATTGTAAGTTTGTTTTCGTGGTTACGCATATAAGCATAATGAGATTTAAATGTCATTGTAAGGTTGTTTCCGTGGTTACGTATATAAGTATAATGAGATTTAAATGTCATTGTAAGGTTGTTTCCATGGTTACGCATATAGGCCTAAGTATAATGAGATTTAAATGTCATTGTAAGGTTGTTTCCATGGTTACGCATGTAAGCATAATGAGATTTAAATGTCATTGTAAGGTTGTTTTCGTGATTACGCATATAAGCATAATGAGATTTAAATGTCATTGTAAGGTTGTTTCCGTGGTTACACATATAAGTATAATGAGATTTAAATGTCATTGTAAGTTTGTTTTCGTGGTTACGCATAAAAGTATAATGAGATTTAAATGTAATTGTAAGTTTGTTTTCGTGGTTACACATATAAGTATAATGAGATTCAAATGTCATTGAATGTTTGTTTCCGTGGTTACGCATATAAGTATAATGAGATTTAAATGTCATTGTAAGGTTGTTTCCGTGGTTACACATATAAGTATAATGAGATTTAAATGTCATTGTAAGTTTGTTTTCGTGGTTACGCATATAAGTATAATGAGATTCAAATGTCATTGTAAGGTTGTTTCCGTGGTTACGCATATAAGCATAATGAGTTTTAAATGTCATTGTAAGGTTGTTTCCGTGGTTACATACATAAGTATTTGGCAAAAAAAAATTAGATGTAAGGTGGCGTTCTTACTTATTTTAGTTATTATCAAATTTATTGTACTGATGGAGCATCCCGAAGGGGAGTTTCGATTCACACGAAGTATTAGGGGCTTTAGGGTTATTGCGAAGGTCACTCCCCACCCCGTAAAAAGAAAGTGGAGGATTTAGACAGAAGGATCGCAGAATGATACCCTGATTATAAAGAAGATGGTGATGTTATTACATACCTCAGAGTCATCGGTCACAATTTGGGTGACAATTTTGAAACCTAAATCATGTAACATTTTATGCTGTATGGCAATTTTGAAACATTAATCACATATCATTTTATACAGTGTACCTGTGGATATTTTACTTGTCAAGATAAATTATTATTTATAAGAAAATGTGTACTGGTGACCAAAATATCGGGTGAGCAAAAAGTCGAAGTGACCAAAACACCGGGTGGCAAATGCGTAAGGTTTTTCGATGGGTTCATTTCTGAGGTTCAGATTTTTTTTTCCTCTATACACGTTAATTTAAAAGTGTTATGTTACCATGGAATTCATACTCCGTGTCAGTTGCTCAATGTTAACAGAAACTGCAAAGACTTGATGGCGCCAAGGCTCTCTTGCATGTGCATGCTTGCAGTGTGTTCACGCCACGCCATCCGATTTGAGGCCGTTGCGCTTCAGGAATAGCCGACACGAAGTCTCTGATTTTGCTGTAAACTCATTCTTTTTTATTTTGCTTAGAACATGCATTATGATTTATGTATCAGCCATTCGATAGCTTGAGCGCTTATTAGTAAAAGACTGGTAATATTTATGTCACTCATAGTTTTCTCCACAAGGGCGGGTCTTACACTGCAAACCCAGCATTTTCCAGACTTCCCTATTTTCCTCCTTCCTCTTGGCCTCCGCCTCTATATTATATCTTAACTAGTGGCTTGTGCAGCAAATACTGCTGCAAACTAAGTTCGTTAGACGTTCAAATAAAAATTTTTCATATTTATTTTCAATGAAGAATACTTGTCTTTTTGATAGTTATTTGCTTCCATAATAATGAAACATACTCCCTCTGAATGGATTTTTTTATACCAAATACTTTTTCTTGAACCTATCCAACTTCAGTTTTTGAGTTTCAACGCGAAAACGCAAGTATCAATGTCAGGACGATAGCAGTAGCTATTTCAGGTCATTGTCGATTGTAGGCAAAAGTTAAAAAAAAATGTCAGGTTTGCTAAGCTTTCGAACAATAGCATTTTCGTATAGCTGCTGCATGTAGAACTTGAAATGTACAGCATAAAATCATTTTATCCTACTAAGAGATCCTGCTGAAATGATCTGGAGACTACAAAATTTTCTAGGCCTCTTATTTTATCAGTAAGTAATACCTTTTGATCTTTCCTTAGGAACTGTAATTTTTGCGCTCTCTCGAGCCAATACTGAAGACAATGACACATATCAATATCTACACTACACCGCCATTAAGTATATGAAAATGACCCAACCCCACTGGGTTAATAAGTATAAAAATATTTGATTTTTAATAACAATATTATTATCTTACTTAAGTTTTGTAGTTACATATAGCAGCCACTCAGTAAATTATAGAAATGAAGATCTAAATTAAGATATTCTCTACATTTACTTACATAACCACAAAACGTTTCACTTTCATGTCATCAATATAGCATCAATATTATGTACAATTAATGAAAAATAGATGCATCATGATATTAACTATAATAATATTTAATTTCTAATGGTAATAATGTCATCAAACCACCTCAAGTTTCGTAGATTTGAATATCCAATACACAGCTGTACTCAGAAAATTATACACTGCAGAGTCAGTTTTTAATAACAAATTGAATTGAGCTCTATGTCGGCAATCCTGCAAGTCTAGGCCTTCGTGTAATATCCTATTGTTTATTGTAATGTGTGTTTTGTTCTGAAATTCAATCAAGTCGGCCGTGATTGAATAAAATTAGTTCTCAAAACTGATAACAGATGGATTTTGGAAAATAGGAAAATTATGTAGGAAAATTGACATTTCACTGAAAACTACTACTTTTCCGAAAAACTTTGGATGCCAGGCATGACAATGAGGGATCACTCATTAAAATCCGTCCAGCCGTTTTCCCGTAAATTCCATTACCAGTTCAAATTATATATATAGATAGATGTTGCCTGTCATCTGATATCTTCTCCTCCCCCAAACTTTTCTCCAGTTTACCATTCCTTTCAGTGCATCCTTCAGTAGGCAGTTCCTTCTTAGCCAGTGACCCAGTCAATTTCTTTTTCTCTTCCTGATCAGTTTGAGCATTAGAAATTCGTTTCTCACTTGTTCCGTTCTTCTATATATCCACATTTCAAATATTTCCAATCGTTTCTCTTCATTTCATCGTAATGGCCATGTTTCTTCCTCATACAATACCACACTTCACAAAAAGCACTCCACTAGTCTCTTCCTTAGTTCTTTTTTCTGGAAGTTCGCACAAGATGCTCCTTTTTCTAATAAAAACTTCCTTTGCCATTGCTATCCTCATTTTGACTTCCTGGCAGCAGCTCATGTTATGCTTATGCTACATCCCAAACATTTGAAGCTGTCCACTTGTTGCACTGCATCATTTAGAATTAGCAAGTTTACCTTCTTTATTTTTCTTCGGATAACCATGGTCTTCGTCTTGTTTGCATTTATCTATATCCCATACTGCTCACAGCTGTCATTTAGCTCCAGTAGCATGTCCCTTAGTATCGTATCCTCTCCTGCTAACAACGCCATATTATCATGAGCAGATCTTATTCTTCTTCCTGCTACTGTCACCTCTCCCATGGTTTTAAAACATACTTCACTAAATCCTTCAAGTCGATGTTGAACGGGGTAGTTTATAAAGAGAAATATTTTATAGAATTTCAGTATGGCTGATTTATACTTTCGTTGCTCTGTGGCATATTATGAACATAACCAAGATTAGGAACACTGATTTACAGCAGTGTTACTAATCGAAGTATTTATTACGTTTACTCGTTTATTTTTGTTTTGTAGGCTTATTTATTTATTTATTTACTTATTTACTTATTTATTTAATTATTTATTTATTTATTTACTTATGTATTTATTTATTTACTTATTTACTTATGTATTTATTTATTTACTTATTTATTTATTTACGTGTTTATTTCTTTACCTATTTATTTATTTATTTACTTATTTATTTATGTATTTATTTATTTACTTATATATTTATTTACTTATTTATGTAAGGTAATTCGGGGGAAGATGCCAGTTGGGGGAAGACGCATCTTTCTTTGCAGTTCTTTTATGTGTCAGCAATTGACAGCGCGGATCCTCTAGTTTGAAGGGTGTTGACGGGGTGGACACGTAGCGTGTGCATTTGTCTTACTTTATCGTATTTCATCGCCGTTATTTTGAATCTTGTGAGCATATAGTCTGGTTAGTACACACTTTATAATATTTCGTTGCTTATATTTAAGGTTCATAGACTGATGTTTTATTTTAAATGGAATATCTGCTATATACGTGAGTTGTGCATTTTGTTACGCACACTAGACATGCAATTACGGCAACAACCTTGCGGCAGTAGGCAAGTAAGTGTGAGTGGCGTCTTCCCCCTGTAACTGGGGGAAGACGCAACATGGTTAAGAAATACATTATTTAACCCGTAAATTATGTTTTGGGAAGGTTATTATTTGATAATATTTTACATGTTCTCTGATACTTTACAAAAGGTATCAATGATTAAAAATGTAATTCACATTTCATTTTTATGCAGACGATGACTTGAGACTGCAAAATAAAAACAGATTGGACATCTTAGTCAAATTAAAATTTAATTCGAGCTGCTGAAGATTTAAAGAATGGACAAAAATCGTCATGCGCTGCAGCGAGGTTGTGTGGCGTTCCATACAGAACTCTCAAATGACGAATGGAATCTTCAAACATTACTACATGTTCACGAGGTCCTTCCACTAGCGGAGCATGTGGTAGTAGACCTACATCAATAGTTGCTTCCATCAGAACGGATAACGGGATTTCAATTCTGGAAACAATCAGCCCTATTCCTAAGTAAGGAAATCTAAATTCTTTCCCCGTAAAAAACAAACAACGTAGATCTCAACTACACCATAGAGAAGAGAAACTATGCGGAAAAAAGGCCAGAAAAAAAGAAACCTTCCCAACCAAGAAAGAAAAGAGACTTGTAAGTTCCTCTTCTTCTTCTTCTACTACTTCTTCTTCTTCTTCTGTTGACGAAATTCACGATGACAGTGGTAATAGTTTTGATGAGGAAGATGAGTTTTGTTGTTTGTTCTGGACACTATTACGCTAAGACGGTTCCAAGTGTGACTGGATTCAGTGCACCGCATGCAAGAAATCCTTGCACGAAGATTTGGTGACAATTCGCAGTGTATGAAATTGGTGCAGGCTCGTACTAACATTCAGAATTGTGTCCTAATTAATCAATTTTTTTTAAATAATCATGAAACAAGTTTATAATTAAAATTCATAGAGGTTTCTCTGTAGTTGTAATAAGATACACATAAAATATTCCAATGTTTATTTTACGTATGCCATTTACTATGTTGTTGCATCTTATCCCATACCAAGTGGCATCTTCCCCGTATATATGGGAGGAGATGCCACCCTGACACGAGTTTTTTTAACATGAAAAATTTGTTAACAAGATACGCACTTGCAAAGGAACCAATCATTATACAGAGCAAATTATAATTGAAAAATACGATAAATTTGTTTGTATTGGCTTATCACTTCAGGTTTGAGTTGTATAGCCAGAAATACCTTAGTTGTGGCGTCTTCCCCCGAATTACCTTATGTATTTATTTATTTATTTATCCTGGTAGAGATAAGCTCATCAGGCCTTCTCTTCTCCTGTACCCTCTTATAAGGTTTATTTACCTGTTCACGTATATGCATATCATTTATCGTGTTTAGTTTCTTTTTTATTTAGTTCACTTGTTTAAGTTTATGGATCTAAAAAATAAAATAAATTTTCAGTTTTCTTAATTTGTGTTTTTTTTGGTCCTGTGACGATTTAAAGTCCCTCGTGGAGCTACAGCCCTTTAAACTGACACTCAGTTGTAATTCTAACAGACGTTGTTCTTCATTCTAACTAATTTTACTTTTCATTCAGTTCATATTTCGCGATGTTATGTAGGAGAAAAATGTGTGTGGTAGACCTGTATAGGAAGGAAGGATATCGATAGTATATATAATATACATGCTGTACTTCGATACTAGTTTTCTCGATTTTCCTATTTTTAACATTTTGTAACATTCAAAATCCTCTAATGAATGCAGTTTTTCTCCAATCTCCGTGACATTTTTCACAGAAGTCCACAAATACATGGGAAGTATACTTACACATGTGTTTTCTTCTGCTACTGAAAGTATTCAAATCACCATATGTTGAGTATGTGATAAATTTAAAAAAATGAATAATTAACAACTAAAAGGGTAAATATTTTTTCTCATATATTACATAAATCTATCAGGAATAAATTAAATATAAATTTAAAGAAACATTGTATAAACTTTGAAAATGGGGACAATTATTATTCAGTACAAAAAAAATTATTATAAACAAACTAATTGGAATATAAAACTGAAAATTTGTGTATTGCTTGCCCACTTAATAAGAAATGTGTGCTGAAGTTTCAAATTAATTTGTTTAAAAAATGTAGAAGTTAGAAATTTCACATATCCATAGCCTTAATTTGTTATCTTTCATGTATTTTATTTATTTATTTATTTATTTATTTATTTATTTGTTTATTTATTTATTTATTTGGTATGTTTATTTGTTTGCCTATGTATTTATTATCTTTTTATTTATTTATTTATTATTTATCTATTTATTCATTTATTTCACAGCATTTGCGGTACTCGTAACTTTTATCTCTGTAACCATGACGACTAGCGCTTTACACAGCTTCTTTTGAGGTCCGTGTTAGTAACGCAGACTTCTTCAGAATTACTCTTGCCCCGTTTCTCAGATGTTCTTGGAAATGTCAAAGGTATCGACGTGATAACTAGACGCTCGGAGTTACTTTTGAATGCATGCAATTCGTCGATACGCAACCCTGTCGCTTCCTCCTCGATTTCTTTTGTGGCGAGAAAAGATAGTGAACAAAATGCTTTTCCGCCAGGTCTCGTTGCTGAGACATCTTTCTGTATATTTATATTTGAATGAATTCTCTTTATGGATACAGTAACTTGTTGACACTCCAGGACGTTCTGAAAGACGGTATAAATAAGCAGATCATGCGTAAATTGCACATATCCCTTCAAAACTTTTTATATAGCTGTTTTATATTTCTTGTAGGCTTACTGATAAAGACATTAGAGTCATTTTATGGGATTATTGGTTTGTACCTCAAGGGCGTCACGTTTTCAGAAGTCTAGGTCGTCAGTTTCACACGCTGTAATCTCAGGTTATAATCTCGGAGACACCATTTGAAACTTGCAATTAGCATATTTATTGTGGAAATGGAAGTTCATGGAATACGTTTCTTCCTCCAAGTTGTTCCACTCAATGGTTGCTCGTGAAGTGATCAGGCAATCAATAAATTTCCGGACTACCCTGAATGTAGGCAACACACAGGGCGTAGGAAACGGAGAAGTTACCTAGGAAAACATATATGCGCATGTCACTGAAGATCATTGCTTCCATTCCTGTTGAGTCAGTCTATCAAAAAGCGTTAGATTATCTTTAACAACTGAGATTCTACATTTCATTTTGTGCAAACATTTCAAGGACCTATTGCGATTTTCACTGGAATCTCTCCATATACGCCTTATGGCTAATCTTCTCCTCTGCCTTTGAAGTGATTCATTTAGTATAGATTCCAGGCGTTTCCCTGATTTTAGATAACTTCTCCTCTTTATATATCCTGTGTGTTGTCTACATTCAGGGCAGTCCGGAAACTTATTGACTGCCCCTTGTATATAAATTGGATGCGTAGAAAATCGCTTTTGAGAAAAACTAAATAGAAATTTTGAAATTGTTAGGAAAAAACTGGCGTTTGGCAATGGTTAATCTTATATTAATACGTTGACTACCATAGAGGACACCAGTGTCTCCGCATTCTGAATTAATGTACAGACCCAGAAACAAAATTTGAGCCACCTGAATTTTCCAAGTTTTAGTTATAACATACTTCGAATTCTCAGTTCTTACTGAGCGTGCGCAGTATGCTATAACTGAAACCTGGAAAATTCAGGTGGCCCAAATTTTCTTTCTGGGTCTGTACATAAAACGCGCTGGCAGGGAACTTGTTAAAAGGTTATATAGGGACATCATTTTATTTTTACTTCAATTTTTATTGTACCTGAGTTGTTTAATGTACTTCACTTTCACCCCTTCTACTAATGAAGTTCAACCGTCCTCCACACAGATCCAAGACCGCATATACAGTCATAGTAGCCTTACGGTCACAGTAAACAGTACGTTCCAAAAATATGTTCGCGTATTCCAGTGACGAAAGAGCTTTCAATATTGAATTATTTTCGGACAGGTACTGTCGTTCATTTGCCTACGTCGCATCCCGGTATCCCCCACCAGCTTTTATTCGCCAGCTAGTGGCTGGGCGGTCTTAGCTCTTTTCTGAAAACATTAATTTCTGTTAGGAATTGGACGTCTACGTAATATTATACAACTATTTAAAATAATTTAAATGAAAGGGGCTCGTTATGTAATTAACTGTCACTTGATTTCCCCTTTTCTACGACCTACGACAAAAGCCCTTGGACGAACAGTAGATAGTATGTCTGAGTAATTTTATCTTTTCGGATCGGGCAGAAGTGTTGAATTTACAGTACGTAAGGTACTCTTTTATAAAGTAGGTACAGAATTATTTCAACATGAGTTACTAGTACGAAGGACGAAACTGGTACTTGAAATTAGGTACAATAGTCTATAATGCGATAATATGCACAAAAGAACTGAAGACTGTATAGAAATAAGCGTCCACCCTTTTAAAAAATGTGTTTAAATATCCATATTATGATTATTTTTCAGTTTAACTTCATTATCTATATTGTACGCTAATGTGCTGTAGACAGTATATTATAGGTACACTGCATAATGAATACGTCCACATGGACAGCTCAGTTCGTGAGTAAAAACACTCATTGTTAATACTGTACTGTATTTTGATTAAACAAAAACCATAGTTTACGTAAATGGATAAACTACTTTTCTTCCCTCCTATACCTAGTAACGTGATTTGTTTGTATATTACGCCAGTATCATCGAACTCCAGTCGTGGAAGGGGGTAGCAAACGGCGTTGATCCAGATGTATAGGCAAGTTAATATTAAAAATGTTAGTAAAAATAAAATGATGTCTCTGTATATTAATAAAACGACAGATTTTGTCATGTATATTATAATATACATAAATAATTATTTAAGAACAGATATCTACGTAATAACTGCGTTAACAGGCTAACCTTCTTATTGCACCCAGCTCCGGAATTATGTCGCATGACAAAAATTCCACGTTTAACTTTGTTACCAATATTCCAAACTTTATACAATCCTTGGGATCTGTGTATTTTATCTCACTCTGAGAGAATCAGAGTGCATTCAGTTCGAGCCCCTAAGTCTCTTCACAAATATGTACTATTTTTTACGCTCTATAGCACCTAAAGGCTCATTCACAATGAAAATTAAACATAACGTAAGCGTTAACTTAAGAATATAAACGTTACGGTAAAATCAAGAAGCCATACCATCATTCACGATGGGAACATAAACATAACCGCAAACATACTTGGTAACCATGGAAACATAACAACGACGCCATTTCCTCATATTCTGTCGTATACTTCAGCGCTCCACGATTGTGTTCTGTTTGCAAATCACGTAAGCATAAGCATGAAAATTTGGAGTTCGCAAACTTTCATGTTAACGTCTTACGGTAATGTTTATGTCAATGCTTATGTGAATCATTGTGAATGATCCCATTTGGTAGCCTGGGCGCAAACTTCTGTGTTTGTGTTACGGTTATGTTTAATTTTCATTGTGAATGGGCCTTAACAGGCGAATAATGTCAACTTAGCTGTCATGCCTGCACGAGACGACTGTCAGATGTTGCACCATGGCAACGCTATGTTATTCCGTAGCGGTATCAGCTGGATCGTGCACTTCGTGCGCTCACGCTTCCTCTGTCTGCAAGTTGCATTTAAGCTTCTGCCAGATCGATAGCAGAGCCACCCCTCGGCAATTGTCCACTCCGCTGCTGAACAATATAAAACAGATGAGGGCGTCCGCATCAAACTTTCAGCATCAACCTGTGGAGCAGTCTGGCCACCCTTCCCCTTCGGTTTTCGACCCTCTGAAATGAAAATTGTAAAGTCCTTGTTTGCGTAGGAAATTCCAAAGAAATGCTCCACATTTTTATAAAGCAACTTACTGTAATTTATACAGAGTGGAAGTGAAATAACCCTGCAGATTTTCAGAGTGAATAGCTCATGTTGTGTGCAACAAAAAAGTGTAATACCATATTGGTGGAAAGTCCATAGTTTTTTCCCCAAATGTTTAACACTCTCTTATTCGGTAACTTTTGCAAGTAGAATTGTGATCTTTGTTCATATGGATAGAAAATCTAATTAAGAATAGTTTATTCCTCTGGCGTATCTCAATAACGTGGACGGTTTTCGTGTAAATTTAGTTTAAAAGACACTAATTTGAAGCCACTGACCGATGCTACAAGCTTGTAACGTTGTAGCATGGATAAATATTATAATAGGATGCGAAACTTCCTGAGTTTCCCGTAACACATGCTAGAGGCGCTAATGTAGAAATTGAGCTTGTTGCCACCTGTTGGGCGGTGGAGAACTTATTACATCTAGCAGCGCACCAAGTAGCGAAAATAATAACTAATTACTCCATGCATTTAACAGCGCACCTGGTGACGAAAGTATTAAACTATACAGAAATGCCTGTTATTATTCGGTTGAGAAGCGTTTATCATCCAGTCTGCTGTCGAAAAATCTGAAAGTTAGAATTTATAAAACAGTTATATTACCGGTTGTTCTGTATGCTTGTGAAACTTGGACTCTCACTTTGAGAGAGGAACAGAGATTAAGGGTGTTTGAGAATAAGGTGCTTAGGAAAATATTTGGGGCTAAGAGAGATGAAGTTACAGGAGAATGGAGAAAGTTACACAACACAGAACTGCACGCATTGTATTCTTCACCTGGCATAATTAGGAACCAGACGTTTGAGATGGGCAGGGCGTGTAGCACGTATGGGCGAATCCAGAAATGCATATAGAATGTTAATTGGGAGGCCGGAGGGAAAAAGACCTTTAGGCAGGCCGAGACGTAGATGGGAAGATAATATTAAAATTGATTTGAGGGAGGTGGGATATGATGGTAGAGAATGGATTAATCTTGCTCAGGATAGGGACCAATGGCGGGCTTATGTGAGTGCGGCAATGAACCTCCGGGTTCCTTAAAAGCCAGTAAGTAAGTATAGAGCAAGATATGACAAAAATAAAGAACTACCTTGAAGATGGTCGTCACTTATTTCCCATTCGGACTCGACTGAAGTTTACGTCAAACTAATTTTGTCACTTGTCTTGTGTCATTCGGCTCAAATGTTATCCCCATTTAGGCAAGGGTCTAGAATTACGTAAGTACTTCGGTTACTTTCCTGTATAGCTAACTTTTATTATGAGTTTCTGCCCCATGGTAGAATCTGGGGGCGTAGGAGCTTTATCTGTGTTTTAGTGAGGTGGTGTTAGCGTTAGAAGTGAGTTTGTGCTCTTCTTCCCTCTTTTGTTCTGCTACTTAAGCTCATGTCACTTCCAGTTTGTATTACCAACTGTGACAAATTCTGTTACATCAGTTTCCACTCTG
This sequence comes from Periplaneta americana, assembly GCF_040183065.1. Taxonomy (NCBI): domain Eukaryota; kingdom Metazoa; phylum Arthropoda; class Insecta; order Blattodea; family Blattidae; genus Periplaneta; species Periplaneta americana. The sequence continues at coordinate 27,107,830 of NC_091127.1, read as the reverse complement.
CCCGTCCCCTCTTTTCCTATAATCTCCATACATTTTAAGCTACAGTATCTACACTTATTGATCTTTCCTTCCACTATTAAAATCTTTTTGCTTGTCGACTTTTCTTGTTGAACAGACATTTCAAGTTGCTTGCAGAACATTTTGGATTATGTTCCACTAGTTGTATATGGTTGGTTACCAGTGCTTGCAGATTATTAACATTTTTTAGAGCATACCTGCACAAACAGCGCTCCTTCGGAGCGGGAGAGCTGTGTTTTCCGCTCGCCGAAACGGAGAGGAAGATACGTCAGAATGACATAGACTTGCAATAGGTAGAGGAGAGGGAAACGACCACTCAGCTATCTAGTGGAGTGCAGTGTGTAGGCCTATTCTCAGTAAATGTTCCATGTTGCTACAGTAAAGTATGTAGGAATCTAAAAGACGGAACATAACATTTAACGATTTACAGCTCGAACTTATTGATCTTCAATGTGACCTAAGGGCTAAAGATCGTTTGAATAATACTACTATCCTGGTTGAGTTTTACAAGACTAAACATTAGCAATAATATCCACGACTACACAGGCTGGCTGTGAAAATGATTGCTATGTTTGGCTCAACATTTATATTTGTGAGCAACTGTTTTCTATAATCAACTCTGATAAAGGCAGACATCGAACATCTGTAACTGATGTTTCATTACGATCAGTAGGCTACTGTTCCTTTCAGCTGCCAACAGCATAAAACCCCGTTTTATGTACTATAAATAAAAATATAACAAAATGATATTGTACATTTAAGTAGCTATAGAATTTCTATTACTTCTGTAAAATAAATATTTCTTTATTAATTAATAATAGTCCAAGACAGTTTTGCAAACACTGAACGGGAATTCATTTCATAAACACTCGTAAGTACTTCCTTTTGTGTACATTTTGTACGAGATCACCCCTTCTTCCAGTCCACCCTTATACAGAGCGCAGCTAATATCTGCATTCCGCTCATGAGCTGTGAGCCGGCTCGGAGAGCGCAAACCTTGTGCAGGCCTGTTTTAGAGGCTGTTGAACATGAGAGAAGGCGCATAGTGGGGAGAAAAGACCTCACTTTATTTTAAATCTGTATTTATTTAACGGCAGGAAACCTCTGACTTCCTCACTCTTTTATATCCTTAATTAGAGCAATTTGTGCACCTGAAATAATCAGAGTTGTGCTCTATTTCGAAACAGATGCTTGTTATTTTTAGTAGCGCGGTGTTTTTGACCGCATGCGCTCTCTCATGTTACAACGCATTCCCCCATATCCCAGTAAGGCACGCGTTGTCACTAAGCTGGCAACATTGTGATGGCGTGACTTCCCCATTCCATCATAACTTTAATTAGAGCATTGTTGTCATTTTGTGTACTTGCAACACTCACTTATAATTACGTGCTCGTTGTTTCTATGTTGTTGCACAATCTTCTCGTTATGTAAATCACAGCTTATTATTCTGTTTTGCGTTTTATATGAAGAACGATTTTGCATTATTCATAAAATATTGATATATATTTGTGTAACTTTATTAGTTTTGTTAACATTACTTCTGTAATATTAGATTCAATTTATTGTGAAATGTAGAACATATTATTTCATTTAATATTTGAGGAGAATAATTCGCTCCGGCGCCGGGGATCGAACCCGGGTCCTTGGTTCTACGTACCAAGCTCTCTGACCACTGAGCTACGCCGAATTCAATCCACAGCACCGGACCGAATCCTCCTCCTTCAGTGTTTCCCTTTGTGGCCTGACTCCAAGTTAGGCACACATGTTGATGTATATGTCCAATGTCAACTACCATTACATTAGGAGCGCACTCAGCTGAGTGACTTATTTGGCCGGGATTCCGAAGTTAAGTGCACAGTAATCTGTACACACATATTTACTGCAGCTATGAGAATATTATAGATTTATTAATTTGTCATACAGAATAATATCTGTAATATTGACATGGCAGTTGACATTGGACAGTCCACACCTGTGGAGTAACGGTCAGCACGTCTGGCCGCGAAACCAGGTGGCCCGGGTTCGATTCCCGGTCGGGGCAAGTTACCTGGTTGAGGTTTTTTCAGGGGTTTTCCCTCAACCCAATATGAGCAAATGCTGGGTAACTTTCGGTGCTGGACCCCGGACTCATTTTACCGGCATTATCACCTTCATCTCATTCAGACGCTAAATAACCAAAGATGTTGATAAAGCGTCGTAAAATAACCTACTAAAAAAAAAGACATTGGACATATACGTCAACATATTATATGCCTAACTTGGAGTCAGGCCACAAAGGGAAACAGTGAAGAAGGAGGGTTCGATCCGATATTGTGGATTGAATTCGGCGTAGCTCAGTGGTCAGAGCGCTTGGTACGTAGAACCAAAGACCCGGGTTCGATCCCCGGCGCCGGAACGAATTTTTCTCCTCAAATATTAATTGTCAATATTACAGATAAATTCTGAAGGACAAATTAATAAATCTATAATATTCTCATAGCTGCAGTGCATATGTCTGTACAGATTGCTGTGCACTTAACTGCGGAATCCCGGCCAAATAAGTCACTCAACTGAGTGCGCTCCTAATATAATGGCAGTTGACATTGGACATATACGTCAACATATATGCTTAACTTGGAGTCAGGCCACAAAGGGAAACACTGAAGGAGGAGGGTTCGATCCGGTGCTGTGGATTGAATTCGGCGTAGCTCAGTGGTCAGAGCGCTTGGTATGTAGAACCAAGGACCCGGGTTCGATCCCCGGCGCCGGAACAAATTTTTCTCCTCAAATATTAATTGTCAATATTATAGATATTATTCTGTTGGACAAATTAATAAATCTATAATATTATTTGATATTTTCTACATAATATTGTAATATTTATTTCTGCAGAATTGTTCCTGTTGTGTAACTTTATGTTTATAAAAGCACTATGATATTTCCCCCATTTGTATTAGAGATTTAATTCAACCATTTTGTTGCTGAAATTTAGATTATAGTACTTACTTACTTACTTACTTACCTACTTATTTACTTACTTACTTACTTTTAAGGAACCCGGAGGTTCATTGCCGCCCTCGCATAAGCCCGCCATTGGTCCCTATCCTGAGCAAGATTAATCCAGTCTCTACCATAATATCCCACCTTCCTCAAATCCATTTTAATATTATCTTCCCATCTACGTCTCGGCCTCCCCAAAGATCTTTTTTCCTCCGACCTGCCAACTAACCTGTGGTCGTGCCGGAGAATCAGTCCCATTCCGAGGCTTATTGTTAGGTTTCGTAATAAGCTGTTTTTTACGGTGATGGGTTGTTAGCCCTTCGCCCAACCCCCAAGCTGAAGGGCCACCCCTTATCGGCTGTCCACGACTGCTTATTCAATATATTCGCAGCTACCCTCCATATCTGGAGGCCGTCTTCTCTATCCGCAACCTGAGGACGCGTCATGCCGTAGCGATAGGGACCCACAATACATGGTTAGAAGCCACGGCGTGGCTCAGTCGGTTAAGACACTTGCCTGCCGGTCTGAAGTTGCGTTCGGGCGCGGGGGCTGATTATCTGGTTGGGTTTTTCCGAGGTTTTCCCCAACCGTAATGTGAATGCAAGATAATCTATGGCGAATCCTCGGCCTCATCTCGCCAAATATCATCTCGCTATCACCAATCTCATCGACGCTAAATAACCTAGTAGTTGATACAGCGTAGTTAAAATGGCCAACTAAAATAAAATAAATACATGGTTAGATTATGGTATTAAAGAAAAAATAAATACTTCAATTAAGTTTTGAAACAGAAAAAAATGTTGCGAAAATGTAATAAAATGTATCAAGGTTGTATTATTAAAAGTCTTGTAATGTATAAAACAAAAATAATATCACGAGACAAAATGCTCAAGCAAAAATCAATAAGTTGAGCTTGATAACATTTTTTCAGTAGCGCGGTCTTTTTGACCGTATGCGCCTCATGTTATAATGCGTATGTGCCTTCTCTCGGGCTGACAGTTGCTTTTCTCTTCTTCCAGCTGGAGCCGCACCTGTGGACGCCAACCAAAGGCCGAGCACTGCCCACGGCAATGCCCGCTCCTCCACATCTGCCAAAGGTTGGTACTCGTAGCTTGACGCCGAGATCGCGAAAACCTTTCTCGCTATTCTAAGTACATTAGCAATGAATATCAGATCCTGCCAGCTGACGCATTGCCCTAAATGCATCAACAATTCATGTAAATGGCTTGTTAGTTCACCTGCACCTGACTCGAAATGCAGGATGAATATTAAAAGCGAAATTGCACTGAAGAAAATGTCTGCAGTATAACGTGACGCATTCATACAGCAATAAATTACACAACTAAATTATTTTTATGCACTTTTATGCAAATTTCGTTAGCGCGCGGTAGCATCGCGTTTAAGACGTGACGCTGTAATCCTGAATGTCGCTGGTTCGATTCCCGATGCAGGTCATGGAGTTTTTTTCCATTGATGTAATTTTTACGACTGTACCACAGTCTACTGTATACAGTCACGAAGCTTGGGATGATTTTTTTTGCATTTCTCGAGATAGTTGCTAGCCGCTTGGAGCGCTGTGAGTATTAGGAACAATAGACTATGATCGTGTGCCATCGTGATCTAATACAGACCATGTGACTCGCTTAACCCGATCACGAAGGGCGGCGTTTCAACCATATAAATTAGTTGGAATGCATAAAGAGTCACTTATATTTCTCTAAAATGTAGTGTAATTGCATTAATAAAGTTTAAAACTATGATTATGAGACATTTCAGACATAACTCACTTGCGAGTTAAGGTGTAATATTATTTTTGGTGTGAAAATTATGTTGTTCGTATGTGTAATACCTGCCTTTATTTCGATTAAATATTGCGAAATTCTTATACATTCATTTATGCACGATTGAATAATTTTCAGTTGCACCGCACGGATATTTAGGTATGTTGAACTTATAGGTTATGTTTACTGTACCAGTTGCCCCTTTCTGTCTAATTTTAGTGGTCTCCAATGCCCTGCCATTACATATGTATGTTATGTCATATTGAAATTATAGGTTATGTTTACTATATTTAACTTATATTCCTATATTCGCAATTATACATTATAATTAAACATAATGTCATATATGATACCCCGCACATTCAATTTGTCTGTATTTTAATACTACAATTGAGTACTGAATTACTGTATTTATCTACTACCTAAGAGAAGAAGTAACACAATCGTACGTACCTATGCTAATTTCATAGGAGTGGTATGGTAAATTTTCTGTCTACAATTAAGGAAGGTAGATGTGCTAAATTAAAATCACAATATAAATTATTTTTATTAAACCTCAAAATAGCTTCAGTTCTAAACTTAAAATGTTGATGCGAATAGATTATGTTAACATGTAAAATTCTCTTCGCATTAAAATAACACAGTTTTATAATTATCATTTCTGTAACTTATTATGCAACAAGAAGTAAACGGAACTTATGGACACATTACACTAAATAAAACTTAGCAATGATACGCAATAAAGTTATAATATAATAATTCACTGAGGTCCATACATTGAAATAGAAAACCCGAACAAACATTACGGCCTGGTGTACATCGAAAAGACATTGACTGTGCCGTATTTCGCATTGTTCTGAAAAGTTGTATAAACTGTGAAATGTTCGTTATCGGTTGTAATAACTGTAAATGGCTAAAATACAATAATCTGAATAATAATATGGGACAAGGAGACGTTTGTAGTACTATAAATTGTAAGAAAAAGAGGTCAGAGTTATCCTTCTTCCGAAAGATCCAGGAAGGTTATTCTATAAAATATAATATATACTTTATGAAAATAATATATAAATCTTATGTATTTCATATTTCAATAGTGGAAGGAAGGTGTTAATTTTTTAAAGAGAACACGATATCGAAAGTAGGTACAATACATTCTATCGTCTGCTAAGGAAAGGTCTGTGATGAGGCGATAGTAGCGATCCTGGTGATTAGCAACTATCTATGTTTGCATATTTAGTAAGTATTGAGCTTCGTGACTGTATATATGTGACTGTACGATGACCTTGGTTTACTCACTCCCCAACAGAAGTGAGTACCACGGGATTTCTTGGTGTTAAAGGAAACGGACACGTATGACTGACATCTCTACTGCTATTTAGTTCCGATTGCCTGTACCAAACCTCTACAGCCGAGGCTGCGTAAAACAAATTGAAGCTTGCGCCCGCCGCCATGTTTTTGGAATAGCGCCGGCTAGCACACATCTGTACTATGCAATGTTGAACGTTTAATATATGTTCGGTTGTAGGTGTATCTTATAAATCAGTTGGAATAACTAAGTAATAAAAAAAAGAAATCTGTTACCATTTAAATCGACCACGATACGGACAGAATTCAAGCTTAGTTACCGTTTGACGTGAAACGAAACAAGACCGAAACAAGTTTATTTTATAACCAAAAACGTTGTAGTTGTTTGACAACATTCGGAGCGAATATAAATATAAATGCATATTAAAGCCCTTGTTCAGTTGTAAAGTAACATTAATATTACCTGTTGTTCATAAAACATTTCCAGCTACGTACTGTGCATTACATAAAGTAATATGATTGCAAATGAACTTCGCCGGGCTGATAAGTACGAGGAAATTGGGTGCCTTTCTGCTGACGGTTAAACTCGAAGAGCTGATATCATTATTATAGACCGAAAAAAAAATATTGACTCATTCTCGATCCCACAGTCCATTTTGAGAACAGCGAGGAACAACCTAGAGAAGTCTGCAAAGAAAAGCGGGCAATTTATCTGCCATGCTGCAGCGATTTGGGGACAAAATATAACATCAAGACATGGGATGTTATAGGAATTATGATTGGGGCTAGAGGCACAATCCCACGGGAGTCCTTAGAAATCTTCCGAAAATTAAAAGTTCCTGACAGCACTCTGGACATGATATCCTCCACTGCACTGAAATCATAGATTAGCATAATTAATCATCACTCATATTCTTTATAAAATGTAATTTGTCTTGTAGCCTAAATTGTTTGTTACATTTCCAATAAATTTCTCAATGATAGCCTACCTAACTAGGGTTTCTATTAAAGCAAAAATTGAATTAAATATAAATGTTCTTTTAGAATTGATTAGGAGGCCGATTATTAAACCCTGGTTGGGACGGCTATCAACTAGCTATTAACATACTATATTTGTTTTGATATGGATAAGACACAAAAGAATTATATATCTGCCACCATGTCGTATAATATAAAACATCTTTAAAATAAAAACATGTAGGCCTAATGTTTTAGTTTAAAAATGTAAGTACGTAGCTACCATTCATTAGCTTAGTATCTTAGCAATGGTATAAAATTAACCTTACATGCATGAATTACTCCATCAAATAAACTTTGAACACGTAGACTATATGGATTTTATACCTATGCTGGAGAGAGCAAGATCTTGCCTACATTCAGTAGCAAGTAACGACCTATAATTTTACCATGAAGCACACCGTTAGCGAAGGTTAGAGCGTCGGCTTTGCAAACCGGAAGGGACTAGAGAAAGTACAAGGGACAATCAATAAATTTCCGGACTGCCCTGAATATAGGCAACACACAGGACATAGGAAACGGAGAAGTTATCTAGAACCAGGAAAACGCCTGGAATCTATACTAAATGCACCATTTGAAAGGCAGAGAAGAAGGCTACCCACATGGCGTATATGAAGAGGTTCCAGAAAAAAAAATCGCAATAGAATCTTAAACATGTTAGCACAAAATCACGTATAGAAGCTCAGTTCTTAAAGACAATCTGACGCTGTTTGATAGACTGACTCAACAGACATGGAAGCAATAATCTTCAACAAGTGCAGATGGAAATATATTGATTGCACCTTGTAAAATATCTTAAGGATAAGATCCTGCCAATATTTTACCGTTTTTTAAATTCACTCTGGAATCTGAAAGTTAAATAGATGGGCAAGATGTACGGGTTTGATGATTGACGAGAGATACAAAAATGAAGTAGGCCTAAATTTCTAATGGTTGTTTGAAATGAAACTTCTTTATGCAGGATACAAGTCGAACGATGTGAAATGTAATTCTGTGACGGACGTTTTAAGAGAGCTGGACGTGTTATTGCTACGGCTTTGTGTACGTTGCTATGTTATTGCGTAAAGTTAATATTTGGGGGTTTTCATCAATAGAGGTAATACCTCTTAAGTTAGAAAATTGATCAACTTGGTCAATTTCTTTCACAGCAAATATAATATCATAACAGCCCTTCTTATTCATACACTAATTACTGGTAGACTGATCAACATTCACAGTTTTTCTTCAGAGAAAAATGAAGCTGACAGTATTCTGAGTAAAAGGAAGACTTAAAAATGATTCTATATTTATTCGTTGAAGAGCAACAAAAAAAAAAAAGCGAGTATCACATCAAAGTTTTTTAAAGAAACAAAACTGCTTTTTCTTTAAGTACATTTACGAGGCTGATAATGATTTTATTTAATTTTGTTCAATCTTGTTCCTTAAAGAGCATGAAATGTACTTCCATATCGCAGTTTTTTAAATTTTCAAACTGAGCCTGTCATACATAAAGGGGAGATGGTTGTTAAGGTATGTGAAAAATGAGAAAAAAAATTGCCTGAAAGGAGCCCGGCATACATTTGGTTCTAATCAACATAGCTTTTTGGAATTTTTTTTGTGCTGAAAGATGGAGCTTTTGGCTATTGAATGCATCTAGTTCTTTGTAGGACAGAAATAATTTTTTCTTAATATTAAAGGTTTCTTTTAGAGTATCGTTACACAAAATGACATTGGTGCATGTTTTCAGAAACTAGACTAGACGGCATTTCGGAAGGCTGTTAGCTTCTATATGCGCCGTAGAATTTCTGGTATGTGACGTCACAAGCTTGTACAGTAGAACCAATCAGAATCAGTCTATAGCAAGCACTTCCCGAGTTCATTTGTTCAGGTGTGAGTGTTTCAATACATTGAATAAGTGAACAAACATTTACTGTGTGTATGTAAGGTAAATAAATGGAAGAAGAGACTGTAAAAAGACAAGTATTGCACAGACAGGCGCGGAAAATAGTGTTTAAGGGGGATAATTGTTTTAAAAACGTTAACGAGCAGAACGCTGCCGGCCATCTTGATGCTGGCTGCAACGTTGCCAGTGCGCAAGAAACGACTGCAGAAGCATGTGGTGTGGGATTGAGAACCTTGCAAAGAATATTGTTAGTGAAGGAAACAGGGTTTGTTTGGTGTCATGCTTACAGTAATCAACGGCTAAGGTCATTATTGTCTTTTGATAATTTAAATTCTCTCATGCACTATTTGTATTGCACGTGCGCGTGAAGTACGATGTGGCAATGTTGTGGCAATGCCTTGCTCTCTCTATCTGTCTCTCTCGACGCAAACGCTAGCAGACAACCGCCTTCCGAATTGCCGTCGACTCTAATTAAGACAGGATTATGAAATTTTCAGGGTATGTTAATAGGTACATATTAGTCACATTCGTGCAATTATTTTAAAGTAACTAAAAAAGAGTCTGATTTATGCCAAATGAAATATGTTGTTGAAAAAAATTAATTTTTATTAACTAGAAAAATTGACATGAATCAGATATTTTTGGAGTCACCTTAAAATAATTGCATGAATATGACTAGTATGTATCTATTAACATACTCTGAAATTTTCATAATCCTATCTTAATTAGTTCCTTAGAAACGTGCACCAATGCCATTCTGTGTAATGGCACTCTAAAAAAACCTTTAATATTATATATATATATATCCATCCAATGTGGTATAACTGGATGGGGAGGCATTACAAAAACTGCTCTTCTTCCTCTAATTATGTTGCAAAAAACGTATAATCAAAATTTGTTTGAAAAGGCGACTGGATCATCCAACAAATTTGATCCATTCCGAATTGAATGTTTGTAGAATTGACCAAATTTATAAATACTCTTTAATGAAATTCTATCACAAAAATAGAACGAAATTTATAGCTCAGCCACATGCTCATAATACAAGACGAAATGAAATTCTTAAATTAGTTGAACCTAAATGTTTCACATCTGCTGCTTTACTACACAGTACAAATTATGGTCCACGTCTATATAATTCGACAATAAAATTTCATCCAGAATTGACTACTTTAAACAATGAAATTTTCAGATCCAGAATTAAAAAATTTATATGACAGACTTCCCTGTAATTATATTATGTAACATGTATTGTAAAACAAGTTTATTTCTATCCTAAGTGTATTTTTTTCTATCTTATCTTGGTTACTATATCAACATGACCTGTACTAACTATACTACTAATAATAATTTAATATTAATCCATCAATCTCAACATCGTCTCTTTTTTCACTCAGTTTTTACTAGTATTATTATTACTAACTTTATTTATCATCTTTATGTGATCTTTTTTCTTAAGTATTTTGTCTACAAAGTTTGTATATTTATGTAACGGAACTGTCCCCGAACACGAGCTTTGTTCTTTCGGGGTACTTTAATGTACCATTTTTATGTATAGGCTATGTTATTATTAAATAAATAAATAAATAAAATAAATTTCCCTTACAAAGAACTAGATGAAAACTATTCTATGTAATGATATAGCGATGTACCGAAGTACATATGATATTTCCATGCAGAAATTCTGCGTTATCATACGATGAAGGAGGGTTGGCCACTAAAGGGAAACTAAGAGGTGAAGCTTAAACTGAAAGGATTCAATCCGGCATCGGAATTGGAATCCGGTGTGGTTTAGTGGATAGAGCGTCAGCACGTAGATCTGAAAACCCGGGTTGAAATCCCGGTGCCGGAGAGACATTTTCTCCGCTCCACCGATCCTTCAGTCCACACATGTGGAGTAACGGTCAGCGCGTCTGGCCGCGAAACCAGGTGACCCGGGTTCGAATCCCGGTCGGGGCAAGTTACCTGGTTGAGGTTTTTTTTTCGGGGTTTTCCCTCAACCCAATACGAGCAAATGCTGGTTAACTTTCGGTGCTGGACCCCGGACTCATTTCACCGGCATTATCACCTTCATTTCATTCAGACGCTAAATAACCTAGATGTTGATACAGCGTCGTAAAATAACCCAATAAAATAAAAAAAAAACTCCGATCCTTCATCATATTCTAGGTGAAATGAATAGCCAAAAGCTCCATCATTAAGCACAAACAATTTTCAAACAGCTATGTTCATTAGAACAAAATCTATACCGGGCTGCTTTCAGATAATTTTTTTTTTCTCATTTTTCATACACCTTAACAACTATCTCCCCATTTTGAAGTCCGTATCTAATTAACCCAACTTTTTTTACTCTATCATATTAGCCCTTCTTAGGTTTGTCCTTCCATTGTAATCTCACGGCACTGCTCTGTTACTGCGGTGTCAGCACATCGCCTGTAAGTAGCCTTGTAGTTGGAAAGACTCATTAAATAATTACCGGTGTTGCACAGCCGTCATTTCCACCACAATCCTAATCGAACCCCTGCCTCTTCGCTGAAGCCGATTGATTTGCGGCTGGAATCGGTCCTGTAATGAGGGGATAAAAGTGTTAGAGTTTTTCTTTCGCTCCCAAATAGAGAACCTCTGCCTTTTCGGCTCGGTGGAGCATTAAATTCTTGCTTCTCGGGTTCCCCATTTGCATCTCCTTGTGCGGATTCCAGGCTCCACAGCTATTTGCATAGCCACCTCATTTACCACTGAAAGTAAATGGAGAACTCAGCCGCTCCGATATCACTGCTTGGTCCAATATCCAATATCAAGTCCGTCCGGTCGAGAGGAAAAAAAAGTGTTGGTTCCATTCAAACTTGCTCATCCACTGTGAAGCCATGCAAACAATAGATCGCACAATATGTCCTTGCATCGAATCCGGATATGGGCTCCACAGATTATGGTAGGCCTACAGGATTTTTTTAATATCATATCTGCAAAGTTTTTTTCCGCCCCACTCGTCACCATCCCCCATTGATTACGTCATCCACTGTGTGTAAAAGTGAAATACGAAATCGGTTCATTTCGAAGTTACAGAAAATGAAAACTAGTCAGTTTTTAGTTCGTGGGTTTAAACTCGCTCGAGGACATACATTTTAAGAGTAATAAAAGTCTTAGCCCAAGGCGGAGTTATGAGGGGGCACTGGCCAGCCAAATTGTCTGAACTCTTTTTCTTTTCTATTAATATTCGAAAATATTTAATGCAAAAGACTTTTCTTGCATTCGTTTATGATTAAGTTTCTGTGCTAAAATTGATGAATTAATGTCTTCAGATCAGTGGTCGTCAGCACTCGCTGAAATGTGCAATGGGTACGCGGTGCCGTCCCGTGTGCACTGTCGTGCAACAGGGAGAGATAGAGAGCATACCCGCTAGCAGCTACGAGAGCACTACAGACGTGGACAAATTATTAGCAAAATTGAAGATATTTATTATATATTTTTACAAAATATGATTCTTCAATTTAGACTACAGTTGACATTTTTGTGTATTTCCAAATTATTAGTAAAAATTGAAAGTTTGTATTGTATATTTTTCAAAATTTAACTCCTCAATTTGGACTACATTTGATATTTTTGCATATTGACAAATTATTAGCAAACCTGAAGGTTTTTATTGTATATTTTTACAAAATTCGATTCTTCAATTTGGACTACAGTTGACATTTTGGATATTTCCAAATGATTAGCAAAACTGAAGATTTTTGTTTTATATTTTTACAAAATTTGACTCTTCAATGCAGTTAACATGTTTGCTAATTTACAAATTATTAGCAAAATTGAAGATTTTTATTATATATTTTTACAAAACTTGACTCTTCTATTTAAACTACAGTTCACATTTTTGCATATTTCTGTCTACTGTAATGATGGAAATATCCAAAATTGTCAACCGTAGTCTAAATTGAAAAGTCAAATTTTGTAAACAGAATTATCATAAAAATCGTCAATTTTGTTAATAATTTGTCCACGTCTGTATAGTGCACTGCGTTTTCCGCGGGTAAGGGAGGCTAGCCCCACTGTGCTCTGTGCTGACAACCCCTGGTCTAGACTATAATATTTATTTTTAAATTTCTGAATGTAAGAATTTCTATATCTCGTTTGAGAAATGGAAGCACTGTAATGTTTCTTTTGCAACAGACTGTACTAATGTGTTAGAAGTCTGCAGCGGCCATCTACTGAATTAGGTGTTAGTGAAAAAAAAACACCATAGTCCCATGTTAAAGGAGTGAAAATTTTCAGTAGTTTTCATAAAACAACCATAGTCTAAAGATTTGTTTTTGTGAAAACAGCCATTTTCCAGGAAGATGGTACGATGGTAGCATTTACAAATAATATACTATTTATACACAAAAGCAAGAAAAGTGTTTTGAATTCAATATTTTGTAAAGTTAATATAAAAAAAAAGTTCAGTCAAATTTGGGGAGGGGGGCAGTGCTCCCACATACCCTCCCATAACTCTGCCTATTGCTATGCCCTATTATAATTTGTAGTAGATCTACAGTTGAAGTCCTATACAACTCGGTCCGAAACATCGTGGATATGGATGTAACACTATAAGAAACATGCACCCCAAAAATACTTTTATTAAATGATCATATTCCGACGTACTGTATGACGGTCAAGCTATAACAGGGGAGTAAGTAAATGATATCCCCCAAGGAAACGGTTCTCTCTCCGCCTATGGTCTTAGCATAACTTCTTCCAGAGGTTAAAAGCTGAGGGACCAGTTTCACGAATAAGAGAACTTTGGAAAGAATTTTGTGGGTCTCTTATAAAACATTTTAAAATTCATTTCTGTTGCTTAGGATTTATGTTCAGATGCATATTTTTATAACCCATATTTTTTAAATATGATGTGTTCGTGCATAGGGTAAAGGTTGGTAATATTGTGATACTAATAATATTATGATAAAAATCTTCGAGATTTACAATTTTAATGAGCGAGAGAAGGACCGGTTTTGTGCAGAAACTTGTCCACGAACATTCCCTTCATACGATCTTCCTTTCGCTCAGTAAAATTGTAAAAAATTAAAAAAAAAGAACTATCATAATAGTCCACACCTGTGGAGTAACGGTCAGCGCGTCTGGCCGCGAAACCAGGTGGCCCGGGTTCGAATCCCGGTCGGGGCAAGTTACCTGGTTGAGGTTTTTTCCGGGGTTTTCCCCTCAACCCAATACGAGCAAATGCTGGGTAACTTTCGGTGCTGGACCCCGGACTCATTTCACCGGCATTATCACCTTCATTTCATTCAGACGCTAAATAACCTAGATGTTGATACAGCGTCGTAAAATAACCCAATAAAATAAAAATAAACTGTCATAATATTATTAGTATCGCAATATTACGAACCTGTACCCTGTTTATTTCTTGGTGACTTGCGAATATTGACCAAGAATGTTCTGATGGTGTAAGCGAACTATCACGGGATAAGTCAGAACCGAAGTATATAACAAATATACAAACTTTGAAATAGTTCCGCTAGTTGTCAGTAGGTGGTACTTATACACACATCTCCCAGTGTTACGATCTTACTAATATTTTTATACGAGACTTATACAGAATTGGGACAGGAAACGTTATTAATAAATAAGGTATAAGCAGCGTGTAACTATACATGGGAATTGCTGTGCTGTAGTTATACACACGAAACGTCCTGTTTAAATATTGTATATAGAGAAAAAATGCCGCCCCTCTAACAGCTGTTCGTATCGATTGTCATTTTATGATGATGGTTGCCTAGTAACTACAGAACAACAAAACAAAGGGCACAGAATAATTATAATAATATTGCTGTAGCTGTAAGTTACTCTTTCATCAAAATATAGCATGGTAATCGAACAAGTCCAGTTGAACTATCGATACTTAGCGCGGCACAGTAGCGTACACTATCAGATGAAATATATAATCTCAGTTGTTCTGTTACCTTTAGTGATAAAATAATGACGTAGCTTTGTAACAATTGTACTGATATATGACGTATGTAGTGATTATTAGTCAGGAATTTACACATGACTTATAAACGAGCTATTCACTCTAGAAGACAGTTAAACATCAGTATAAGATATATATTATTTTAATGTACCGAAGTACATATGATATTTCCATGCAGATATTCTGCGTCATCATACGATGAAAGAGTAATGGAACGGAGAAAAATTCTCTCCGGCGCCGGGATTTGAACCCGGGTTTTCAGCTCTACGTGCTGATGCTTTATCCACTAAGCCACACCGGATAAAATTCCGACGCCGGTTAGAATCGTCTCAGATTAAGCTCCAACTCTTGGGTTCCCTCTAGTGGCCGACCTCTGCACTACGTCATAGATGTCTATGAACGCAGGACCGAAGTCCACACTTGTGCTGAGGTGCACTCGATATGAATGACTAGTTGGCCGGGATCCGACGGAATGAGCGCCGTCTTAAATCACGAAGTGATTTACGCATATCATATATATTTTATATATATTATTTTAATGTACCGAAGTACATATGATATTTCCGTGCAGATATTCTGCGTCATCATACGATGAAAGAGTAATGGAACGGATCCCGGCCAACTAGTCACATCGAGTGCACCTCAGCACAAGTGTGGACTTCGGTCCTGCGTTCATAGACATCTATGACGTAGTGCAGAGGGCGGCCACTAGAGGGAACCCAAGAGTTGGAGCTTAATCTGAGACGATTCTAACCGGCGTCGGAGTTGTATCCGGTGTGGCTTAGTGGATAAAGCATCAGCACGTAGAGCTGAAAACCCGGGTTCAAATCCCGGCGCCGGAGAGAATTTTTCTCCGTTCCATTACTCTTTCATCATCTGTATAAGAGTTCTTGTTAGTAATACCGTAAGGGTATTGCCACAACATAAATGAAATTCAACGTTGTCAAGTTAACAGAAGTTGGGAATATCCTATATGAAGACACTTAAATTTATTATTATTATTATTATTATTATTATTATTATTATTATTATTATTATTATTATTATTATTATCTAAAGTCTTTAGTGAGCTGTTTTCAGAACATGGGAGGAGTGATAGTACGAGGAAGAAGAATAAAGTATATACAATTTGCTGATGATATGGCGTTGTTAGCATAAGAGGAGATGATACTAAGGGATATGCTAGCTGGAGTTAAATGACAGCTGTGAGCAGTATGGGATGAAGATAAAAGGGAACAAGACGAAGACCATGGTTATAGGAAGAAAAATAAAGAAGGTAAACTTGCGAATTCTAAATGAGGCAGTAGAGCAAGTGGACAGCTTCAAATACTTGGCGGTGTACTATGAGTTGCTGTCAGGAAGTCCAAAGGAGGATAGCAATAGCCAAGGAAGCTCTTAACAGAAAAATGAACATCTTCTGGGGATCTCTGGAGAAACAACTAAGAAAGAGACTAGTGAAGTGCTTTGTGTGAAGTATGGCATTATATGGGGCAGAAACATGGACATTACGATGAAAAGAAGAAAAGCGACTAGAAGCATTTCAAATGTGGATATGGAGAAGGATGTAGCGTGTGAAGTAGACAGACAGAATAAGAAACGAAGCTGTGTTGGAAAGAGTGGGTGAAGAAAAATGATGCTGAAACGGATCAGAAAGAGGAAAAGGAATTGGTTGGGTCATTGGTTGAGAAGAAACTGCCGTGAAACATAAAATATGACATTCAGAAGTTAACGATATAGCAGTGAAATAATTAGACATCTAAGAATTCGGAGATTACCGATGTTGTGGTGATGGTAATAAAAGCGTTTATACAATTTAGGATATTGTCTTCAATAAGAAACCCATGAAAGCATTTCCTTTCTGTTATGCTTCTTGCACTCTCTCATGGTTTGATTCATGCGTTTGTAGTTTGTTTTTTGTTGATGTTGCGTTGCCAACAATGTAACCATCTCGCTTCTCGTATTTCCAGAAACTGTTTAACGTATAATCTTACCTTCTGCTCTCTTGTGGAGAGCAATTAAAGATCAATTTCATTGGAAAAAGACGTTTAGTCCGCGCATTAGCTTCCAACCTGGGGATACTGCGCCTCTTTGCGAACAAAGACCGTGATTAGTGGTTGATCGCAGCTATTATAAATTCCTGTAATGCCGGTTATTCTTGCTAATCTTCTATCATCAAGAATTCTCGAAAATCTAAAAGGGAAACACGAATATCCAGCGGAGCAGATCAACGTAGAGATTAATTTTTAGGCCTACAGAATTGATCTGTTATGGTAACAATGGCTATTAGAGGAGAAAAATTCGTTCCAGCGCCGGGGATCGAACCCGGGTCCTTGGTTCTACGTACCAAGCGCTCTAACCACTGAGCTACGCCGAAGTTCAATCCACAGCATCTTATGGAATCCCCCTCCTCTAGTGTTTTTCCTTTGTGGCTTTATTCCATATTCGACATTTATTTATTTATTTATTTATTTATTTATTTATTTATTTATTTATTTATTTATTTATTTATTTATTTATTTACTAATGTATTTATTTATTTACTAATTTATTTATTTATTTACTAATTTATTTATTTATGTTTTTATTTATTTATTCTGGTGTAGTTAAGGCCATCAGGCCTTCTCTTCCGCACCACCAGAAAGTACAAATACAATAATAGAAATAAAAAGGAAAAAAAAACACTATAAACAAAGTAAAGCCACACTAAAATATACACAGGTTGCAGTCACACAAACTTTAAATGAGTGATTAAGTATCATAATTAATTGTATCCTAACTAATTAACTAACATAAACAAGAAACTTGCAATTTGAATCTAGAGTAAAAAAAATGCACAAATCAACACTTCTAGCAATATCTACAAAGCATTAAATAAAACAAAATTTTTCAATTTACTTTTGAATTGTAATAAAGTCCGACAGTCCCTGAGGTTATTAGGTAACGAATTCCAGAGGCGAGGTATTTCTACAGTGTAAGAGGATGAGTATAAAGACGTTCTATGATGAGGGATAGAAAGAAGTGCTTGATGCCGGTTTCGAAGAGTTGTGAGAAATTGAAAGCGCGATAGTAGATAATTCGAAGCAGAAATATGCATGGTTCTAAACAGAAGAGATAGTGAATGTATTGTTCTTCGTGGTATTATGTATACGTACCGTACTGTACATGTTGACATATATTAAGTCAACTGCCATTAAACAAGGAGCGCACTCAATTGAGTGACTTGGTGGCCGGATTCCACAGCATATATGCACTGTTGGGCGAAGAATCTACGTAGAGATTGTACTTCGGCGTAGCTCAGTGGTTAGAGCACTTGGTACGTAGAACCAACGTCATACTTGTGTGAATCTGAATTTTCTACCACGAAAATGGTGAAATTTAAACATAGGAACAGACTGCTGCATCTTGAAGATGACTTACGTGTCCTGTGGACCGTAATCACGTATAGAGAAACTCTGTGCAACCCAGCAAGCGCAGACTTCACATTAATTTAAATAGTGAGTTTTCAAAAACGATAATAAAAATCTTTTATCGGACATCCAGCATAGTTAGGTTGGCATTTTTCACACATACGTTTGTGTTTTTCTTCTAATTCAGTTCAAGTTGATCTTGTTTTTAGAATTTTCGATTGCGTGTTAACATCGACCTATCTACAACAGTGGATGTCCCACATTACATAGAAGTTATCAGTGCTTTTTTTCTGGCGGAACGCACTGGAACGACGTTCCGGGCACCTTTTTCTTGCATTTTTCATCATGCAAGCGAAATATATGTGAATAACTATGTTTTTAATTTAATTTTTCTTTGAATTCTGCTTAGACCTTGAAAGTCTTAGTTGGACGAATAGGAGAATAAAAACGACAAAATTCCCGTGTAGTGGACAGTAATCATCTCCCCCTCCGCTATAAAATATTCTACACAGAGTTCCACCATCTTTTCCTCCACAAAAGAATCACTGATTGTTATTATAATATTGTTATTAATAAAAAGAAACAAGTGTGTCGCGATATCGTGGGCGTCCAGTAAAGTATTTTATTTTTATTTATTTTATTGTGTTATTTTACGACGCTGTATCAACATCTAGATTATTTAGCGTCTGAATGAAATGAAGGTGATAATGCCGGTGAAATGAGTCAGAGGTCCAGCACCGAAAGCTACCCAGCATTTGCTCGTATTGGGTTGAGGGAAAACCCCGGAAAAAAACTCAACCAGGTAACTTGCCCCGACCGGGATTCGAACCCGGTCCACCTGGTTTCGCGGCCAGACGCGCTGACCGTTACTCCACAGGTGTGGGCCCGAGACGTAGATGGAAAGATAATATTAAAATGGATTTGAGGGAGGTGGGATATGATGATGGACACTGGATTAATCTTGCTCAGGATAGGGACCAATGGCGGGCTTATGTGAGGGCGGCAATGAACCTCCGGGTTCCTTAAAAGCCAGTAAGTAAATTTCCTTCAATTGTTACTCCGTTTGTGTACTCAGAAAATGTCAGTGTTCTGTATAGCGTGAAAAACATCAGCGGCAACCGACTGGAATTCGAACATTCGTTCGGATGCTTTCTAACCGGTTGAATGAAAACCGGTTGTAAGCCCTATTCTACAGCTAACATAAATTGGAAACAACATATAGAACGAAATCTCTAAAGCTACATTGATGTATAAGTCAAATGGAGAAGATTGGGAAGACCAAAGAAGAGTTGGTCTCAATAGCTTGGTCCTGGAGTGAAAGAACAGCCTAATATAATTGGGGAAATTGTGTAAAGCAATAGGCCTATTGAATGTGAGTCTGTGCGATGGGGGTGGACTACCGAATAGGAGGAGGCGTTGCTGTGGAGACGAACCCGTCGTAAGTGGTCTGTTTCGACACAATGCCTCGTTCCTGTGACTGTGTGCAATTTCCGTGTTTGCTGAGTACACAAGAAGCTCTTTGAATTGTAAATGAATCGTCTTAAAATGCCACTGCAGACGCCCTCTCCCCTCCCCCCCACTCCGCGCACTGTCGTCTCCGCGACCGTGGCGAATGATTTACATTCAGAATGTGAGTTGTTCTAGCCAGGTGACACAAATACGCAGTAAGAGGACAGGGATAAAGCCATGATTTTCATATACTCACGATGAACACCAGAATACTTGATGTAGGAACCAAGAGGAGTTCTGTACTTGGCAAAAATGCGGATTTAATTCATGAACGTTCAGGTCTATGGCAGTTTCGGTTTGTTCCTGTGTCTCCCAGGATGTCACTGATCTTTCCCAGGTCTCGGTGTCCTCGTGGCTGGTATGCAAACATAAATAAGGGAGACGAAAAACATTATGTAGGCTTACTTACTTACTGGCTTTTAAGGAACCCGGAGGTTCATTGCCGCCCTCACATAAGCCCGCCATTGGTCCCTATCCTGAGCAAGATTAATCCATTCTCTATCATCATATCCCACCTCCCTCAAATCCATTTTAATATTATCTTCCCATCTACGTCTCGGCCTCCCTAAAGGTCTTTTTCCCTCCGGCCTCCCAACTAACACTCTGTATGCATTTCTGGATTCGCCCATACGTGCTACATGCCCTGCCCATCTCAAACGTCTGGATTTAATGTTCCTAATTATGTCAGGTGAAGAATACAATGCGTGCAGTTCTGTGTTGTGTAACTTTCTTCATTCTCCTGTAACTTCCTCCCTCTTAGCCTCAAATATTTTCCTAAGCACCATATTCTCAAACACCCTTAACCTATGTTCCTCTCTCAAAGTGAGTCCAAGTTTCACAACCATACAGAACAACCGGTAATATAACTGTTTTATAAATTCTAACTTTCAGATTTTTTGACAGCAGACTGGATGATAAAAGTTTCTCAACCGAATAATAACAGGCATTGCCCATATTTATTCTGTGTTTAATTTCCTCCCGAGTATCATTTATATTTGTTACTGTTGCTCCCAGATATTTGAATTTCTCCACCTCTTCAAAAGATAAATCTCCAATTTTTATATTTCCATTTCGTACAATATTCTCGTCACGAGACATAATCATATACTTTGTCTTTTCGGGATTTACTTCCAAACCTATCTCTTTACTGGCTTCCATATATATATATGCTATATATATATGCTAATTAAAAATTATTTCTGTATTATTATTATTATTATTATTATTATTATTATTATTATTATCTCTATTAATTCTGTACTTTACTTTGGTTAGATCTAAACTTGAATATGCATCTTCAACTGATTCAGTGAAATTGGAAAATATTCAAAGAAAATGTATTTCCTTATGTGCTTTTCGATTCATACCCAATTCTTCTGACTTCAATTATGAGATTACCTGTAAATATTTTAACTGTTGTAGCCTTTATTCTAGACGTCAAAATCTTGATTATCAATTTTTTTGCAAAGTTGTCAAAGGTGATATTGATTGTGAGTCTTTCATAAACAACATCAGCCTTCGTATTCCTACGAAGGGTTTAAGATTTCAAAAAAAAATTTACAACAGAAATTCTAAATCACTTTCTCCTGTCTGTAGATGCTTAAAATATGCCAATTTGCATGGACACAATTTAGATCCTTTTAAAGTATGGTTTCGTTTATTAGTATTTACTGTCCTTGTTCTCAATTTTATTTATGTATGTTTTTTTTATTTAATATATTATTTATTTATTCTTGCACCTTTGTATCTTTTGTTTGTGTATTATGCTGAAATATAATTGGCCTCTGGCTGTTCAGCACACAAATATTAATAATAAATAAAAAAATAAATAATAAATACATAAATTATTATTATTATTGTTGTTATTATTATTATTAATTTTATGATCATCATTAGGGGAGAGTCGGGTAGTATCGGACATCGGGTAAGTGAGCTTCTTTCATCTACCACACGATGATAGTACCTGATTGACATGGTTACGTTTCTGTAATGTCGCATAGAGAAACGTAACCATGTCATTCAGGTACTACCATATGGTGGTAGATGAAAGAAACGCACTGTCCGATATTACCCGATGTCCGATACTACCCGACTCTCCCCTAAATTTAAAAAAATGGGTGCCTAGATCCAATCTTCTCTCAATAGTGACGAACCAACATTATACACATTCATCAGTATCAAGGCCCATTCGTCGTATAGGCAGCACGATGCAAGAGCACCGTATTACAACTATAGTGAGTGTCACATAAGAACAGTTCCTAAACAGCAAATATTGCCGTCTTGTCACTGTTGCCAACCTTTACCAGATATCACCATATGAAGTAAAGTCACGATCCTACGTACTGAATGACTTATTTACTTACCGCACTTTACCTTTATGTTGGAAGGTTATTCTAAGTAATTCAATAATTTGTAATATATTTTCGTAACCAGACTATACCAGAAAGAGATCAACATGTTAGGTATTTTGTCTGGCAATAGCCTATGAAATGTATTTTGTTTTACTACATGAAATTATTAGTACTAACTCCGAAAACCGAATATAACCATTATGCTTAAGAATACTTACTCTTATAATTTTGATATTCTAGTCACAATTCCTGTCTTCGTGAGAATAACTTTATTCCTTCTTCGTTACCTTCTTTCGGTTAAATCTGAAAGAACAGAACGCCAGTAGGGGAAGTTATCCCCACCTTCGTAGCACGCTTTACGCTTTCTTGGTGGAGTCGCCGCCATGCTTTTTCCTCTTTTTGACATTATTGTAATGCAAATCTAAACACGAAAGAAATTCATTAAAATGTGAAATGGTATTTCTATCGATTACCCACCTGCATTATCACACCCAAATAGGCCTATGTTATATTTATTTACACTTATCTGACTGTAATCTTGAATTGTAACCACAACACAATACATAAAGTAACTATTATGTATTAATATTAATACTGATATTAATTAATTAATTATTAGTATGTTCAAATTTCACTAGCTTCCAATAAACGGCTCAGAAATCTAGTAAAATTTTAATTTCATGGAACTTCAGTCTGTCTTAGCTGCCAACATTAACAGTTACAAATTCACTACCATTTGTATTATTTGTCAGTATCGAAATTCGATACGAAGTTGGCAAAAGAAAATTCAACCTGCAAACTAGGAAATCATTACAATCCACTAGCATACGTAGTAGTGGGGGGAAAAATTGTTAAGTTTCACCCTTACGGTATGAAGTAAGCTGACCCGGACTATAGTTATGGGCAGAATCGAATAATATCTTCTCGAATGTTAACAATCGAATAATCTGTTCTCGAATGTTAACAATCGAATAATCTGTTCCCGAATGTTAAGAATCGAATAATCTGTTCTCGAATGTTAACAATCGAATAATCTGTTCTCGAATGTTAAGAATCGAATAATCTGTCCTCGAATGTTAAGAATCGAATAATCTCTTCTCGAATGTTAAGAATCGAATAATCTGTTCTTGAATGTTAAGAAACGAATAATGTATTCGAATAAAGGGTCTCGAATACTTTTATCATTGGAATAACGATTTGATTATTCAGCAGGAGGTTCTCGGTTTTCTTATCCGATATTTTGTGTATCAATTCTTACTGTTTGTAATTAAGTTACCACTGCCACCGGGTGTTTGCTCACTTGCAGTGTAAATAAATGCATTATCCAGCATGAGAGCGATAACGACATAAGTGACAGCAGTGTTTTATGCAAGCACAGGAGTATATTTTTTAATATTGTAATCGATGGCTCTGTCTGCAATGGAATAATAAATAAACCAGAAATATACATTATTTACGAAAAGTTTTATAATTACTGCTAATCGAAACCTCTCTGTATCATGTTGACACGAAACATAACTAGCTGATTTACACGTACCTAATAAGGTTCATCACAAAAATATATGATTTATTAATACTTGCCGAATTGCACAAATTACGATCATCCGCTTATAATTGTGCATTGAAATAAAAGAGAAAAACAGAAATAAATACATTGTAATTTCCATGTGAACACGTTTGCATTATTTATTATTGTTAGTTAAGCACGAACAGATTTCTATAGCATTATTAATGAAGCATGTCTATTCATTGGCAATAAATTTCCACACCTATTTATTTTGTTAGAAAAATAATTAAAATTATCCCCTTTCTGATACACTGGAAACTATATTATAATTATACAGAGTGGACGTGAAAGAGCAGATGTTCCAAGAAAATAGCTCATATTGTATGCAACAAAAAAAGTGTAGTACCATATTGGTGGAAAGTTCATAGTTTTCTCAGAAAAGAATGTTTAATACACTCTTATTCGGTAACTATTGCGAGTAGGATCGTGATTTTTGTCCATATCGATAGAAAATCTAATAAATAATTATTTATCCCTCTGCCGTATTTCAAAAGCTTCGATGGTTTTCGTGTAAATTTAATTTAAAAACCACTCATTTGAAGCCATTGAACTTACGATGAATGGCTATAGCTAGACTGTATATGTGGTAATTACACAAGTTTGTGTAACATTCGTCCATGATAATATTGGGTTGTTGCAAAAGTTAGTAGCGTTTTTTCTCTGTGACAAAACTGTTTTTGGGATGAATAGAAAACCTTATTATCAAACACCCTTAACCTCTGTTATTCTTTCAAAGTGAGTGGCCAAGTTTTACAACTATATAGAACAACCGGTAATAGTTTTATAAATTCTAGAGCAGACTGGATGATAAAAGCTACTCAACCGAATAATGACAGGCATTTCCCTTATTTATTCTGCATTTAATTTCCCCCCGAGTGTCATTTATATTTCTTTGGTCGGCGGGAAAAGGCACATAAGTAAAAAAAGTCGATTTTTATGTTGTACATAATCACATACGTCTGGTATTTTTTCTAATTTTTTAAATAATAAAATTTCTTGTATTTTAAGTTGAAAAGGGTCTTACTTTAACCTACATACTTGAATTTCATTATTATGCTTATATTCAGTTAAGAGTAAATTAAAAAGAAAGTCTCTCCTGAATTTAAAAAAAAAAAATACTGATGTGCCTTTTCCCGCCGACCAAAGATTTGTTACTGTTGCTCCAAGGTACATGGGTTTTGCCACCTTTTCAAAGGACAAATTTCCAATTTTTATATATTTTCATTCGACCAGCCTCATGGTCTAGTGGTCAGAGCTTCTGGCTATACTTCATGAGGTCCCGGGTTCGATTCCCGGTAAGAGCACAGGATTTTTTCCTTAAGGGGAGGCAGAGGTGAAATTTTGAACAAAACTGAAGAAAATTTGGTTTTTTCCGTTTTTATTATCTTTATACACTATATTTTCATATTCCGATGTTAGTTTTTGATTTTGTTCCCTTTAAAGTATGAAATTAAAACCAAGATAACTGCATTACTATATTATTCCCATAATAAACTAATTCTTATCATTATTTATATACCTTCTCTGAACATATAAATAAAAAGAAATATTGAAAATTTCTTACAATATGGTGCATGGAGCGTTTTATATCAAACGATATAAAGTTTTATAAAATTATTAATATTTACAGAACTGTTGTTCTTAGAAAGTTGAAACTTGGTATGTCCATTACTAATAACATACTTAGTATCCATGATCAATTTCAAACAAATCGGATAAATTTTGTGGATTTTGAAATATTCACCTCTGCCTCCCCTTAAAGGGGATTATTTCTGTGTTCGTCCATGGTCTGGAATTTAGGTTAAGTTTAGATTTAAGACCTCTCCTGGCACCACATAATCATAATCATCCTATCATATCATCGGGGTAATGTAACTCCGCCTTCCAGGCGCCCCAGAAGTGGGTTAGCCTACAACTAGGCCACTGCCAGGAGAGAAGACCAGAAATGTCGAAAAGATAACATGGTGGCATTGCTTAAAATATATAATATTTCCATTCTTGTACAGACTCTTATTATGCCTTATTTCAATTATTGTGACGCTTTATTCAGTGATCTCGGGGTGGATTTATCCCAGAAAATGCCACGTGTTCATAATGCGTCTGTTCGTTTCATTTGTAATGTCCGCTACTACGATCACATTTCGCCTTCTTTCGATAAATTATTGTGGCTCAGGTTAAATGAGAGGAGAAAGTTACATTCCCTTTCTCTCTTATACCGAATTTTGCACACCTCTACTCCCTCTTACTTATCTGTCCGATTCCACAGTCTTTCTCGGTATCATAACTTAAATACTCGGTCACAATATGACAGCACGCTAGAAATACCACTGCACACTTCATCTCTTTATTCTTCATCTTTCACTGTTGCTACTTCTCGTCACTGGAATTCTCTGCCGCCTGAAGTCAAGGGCTGCCGAACTTTAATTTCCTTTAAATGTAAATTAGAAAAGTATCTTATGATGAGTTGCCAGACCTAACGTGTTGCAAATGTGTTCCACTGTATTTATTATTATTATTTTTTTCTTATTTTTATTATCTAAATCGTGTTTATTTATCACTTAACGCCAATATGTATCCCACTGTGTTGTTGTTTTGTATTATTAATCTATTTTTTGTGTACATTTCATTAAATTGTCGGTTTCTGATTTAATTATGTAAATCCTATTTAATTGTAATTTAATACTAATATATATATATATACTAATGTGTTTATTTTTATTTTTACTGTGTACATTTTTCTTTTTTTATTGAATTATCGGCTTCTGTTTTTATGTGATTCGCATTTGATTCTAACAAATTAATATGTATTTCACTATGTTTATTTTTATTTTATGAGGTAAATTTTATGTAACTACTTCTTTTGATCTCATTATGTAACCAGTATGTAATTACTTAATTCTGATCAAGTTTTATGTTCAAATGTGTAAGCAAGTTTTAATCCTGGTTGAGTGTAAGAGAAGGCCTTAAGGCCTTAACTCTGCCAGGTTAAATAAAGCCATTATTATTATTATTATTATTACTACTACTACTACTACTACTACTACTACTACTACTACTACTACTACTACTACTACTACTACTACTACTGTATGTTCTAGTCATGAGACATAATCATATAATTTGTTTTTTTTTTCTCCTTACTTGCTTCAAGTAAAATTTTCGTTTTTTTTTTTTTTTTTTTTTGGCTAATATAATTCACGTCATCCACATAAACAAGCCAAACCTCTCTGTTTTTCTGGACCTTCGTAATGACATATTCTATAGCAAAGTTGCTCACAGAAATGTTTATTTAATTGGTGTGTAATATGTGTAATGGGAAAATACGTCTCCAATGCCGCACTATTTTTATATTAAGTGATGGACAGTTTAATAGGTATGTGAGAATGTTACAGAATGTGAACCTACGAGAAGCCGTGAAATCAGGACCAAAAATGAATATGCATAGCCTTCATTTGTTATCCACGTAGCCATTTACACGTTCAGTTTGTTGTGAAGGAACGGTCGCTAGGCGCCGGGCCGGCCGTTATCTGGATTCCTGGTTCCTGTCGTCGCCGCCGCCGTCACGGTTCGATTTCACGCAGTGCGCCAATGCATGCGGGTCACCCGCCCCCCGGCCCCCTCGCCTCCGTGCTCGGTGCGACGCGAGTACCAGCACGCGAAAGCGAGATTGAGCACGACCGCAATCCGTTTTTCTTCTTTTCTCTTTATATTTAGAGACAATATTGTTACGTGCCATTTACTGACGTCCAGTTGCCACGGTTTCCATTAAACAGTGAGCAGATTATGTGACGTATTTAAATCAAACGATATGAGTTTTATTTAAAAAATCCGCCATTTTGTAGTACTTTATTTCAAAATGACCTATTTCAAATGCTCTTAAACCATCATAAGTAGAGCCCGGATTTGTATACACGATCAAATAGTAAAATATGCACGAAAAATGTAGAAAATAATTGGCAAAAAAACAAAATTGAAATAAACTATTTGTTTTGTGGGTAATCTAACCTTATTCGTGGCTGCTACAGTAGATAAGGAAAGTTGTCCTGAGGTTTTCTTGTGTGAAGCTCCTACGTCTATCAGTGAAGAAGATTTTATGCAATAACAGATTCCCAGACGCTATGTCCACGGATATTTCGTCCACTGTTTCGTACGTCCCTTTGATATTCTTTCCACTATATTTTTTCGTCCTCTGGTTATGTGAGATGTTATTCCGTCCACAGTCTAAATGTCCATTGTGCTATTTTGTCCTCTGAAAGTATGGTTCTCATTTTATTATGTCCTTCATTTATCTTTGTTATCTTTATTAAGTTGTCCATTTGCATAAATGGTTTAAATCTAATACACTATTACTACTATACCACTACTATAATAATAATAATAATAATAATAATAATAATAATAATAATAATAATAATATACAACATTTTAAATACCGATAATTTAAATTGTAAACAATTTTAATAATGAACTTTCCTTGACAAAATTCTGCCTACGCCACTGTTCATAAGTAATGCCTAAAGCTACGGTTTGGCTACGGCGATGAACGTCAACGAACGTCTCTGGGCTCGACGAACATCGTCGACGTTTGCCTTGGAGGCAAAAACCTGGCGATCATCGCCGAGAAACCAATTGTAAAATTACAGTAGGTCATGAATTAAATCATTTAATAACGTGATTTATACATCGTACATACCATAATGGCGGTAAAACAGAATTCTTTATGCAATTTCTTCACTAATGAGGGCGATATATTAATTGATTAAAAACAAATCCCTGTTCGACATGAGCCAAAAAGAAGAACCAACGTAAACAATAACAAATCTATATTTTGCAACAACCAGAACTGTTAATACGATTGAGTAAAGTGATTCATAATTGAAGGACACACACGATGCGGCAGATTTAGCTACTGAAGCAAAAGTTTCAGTGTGAAATAGTAAGTGAAGTGGAATTCCGAGCAAAGGAGAGAAGTGCAACAACCTCCTTCTCACATGATTTTTTTTACTTGTACAGTAACATTATTTCCTAAATAAATGCTCCTAAATGAAAAAATAGCATTGTAAAAAGTAGAAATAAAATTTGTATATAATTGGTTTTTACCCTAAAGTTATGCTTATTTTTCAGCTGGCTTATTGGCTTGTGAATAAAATTTGTGGGTAATTTTGCAATATCATTTTCAATTGAATATAAAACAAAATAAAATTGTTCGGGAGAAAGTCTGAAATATTCCTTAAAATTGGTGGGTTCATTTTCAAGATGTCTTAATATCAGTTAATTAAAAGACCCCTCTGTATATCTATTTCTAAACATGACATTAACTACTTTAAAAAATCCGTACTTGTTTTTCAAGGCAAAACTTATATTATAACGTTATCATATTGTCATCCACTTATCAGCTGATCAGACATGGTCAACTATATAAAACAATAAACTATCCACCTACGAAGTTCGCCGGTGAAGAAACCACTCTCTGACGATGACCGCTGGCGATTTCAATCGTCAGCGATGTTCGTTCGACGAAGATCGTCGTAGCGAAACCGTAGCTTAAAAGTAAAACTAAAACAAATTCTACAGACCTAAACTTTAAATTCGACGCAACATGTCAGTCTTTATCCAACGTCGTAAATCAGTTTAATATAAGAACAAAACTCTCTTTCTGCATAAATGCAGACGGTTGCAGATAGTCGTTTGTTATTTTATAATCGGTGCTAATGTTTGTACACCATCGTTACAGTTAGCGTGTGTTGCAATTAAAATTGGTTAATTTCATAAAGTGATTACTGGTCACCACTCAATCAGTATTTGGCCTTATTAACACTTTTTTTTTAATTTGTCAATGAAAATAAAAAGCACATTCATCATTAGAGTTCGGGTATAGAAAGAGGGCGTATATTGCGCAGTAATAACCTCTTTTTATCGTCTTTATTTACGATTGCACCTAGATATGTTTGTTTTGGGTATCGCAACAATGGAAGAAAACGCATTCACCTGATTCAATTTTTTCGTTTCCTGTAATACCGAGTTTACATACAGTAGGCGTATTTACTCAAATTAAATCATTGTGAGGATCTTTATACACATCTTTCAAAATGATAGATATTCGTGTGAGGAAATTTCATGTTTTTGAAGACGTATTTTCGTAAATGTTATGATTCTAGCGTGTGCCAGAGACTAGAGGTGACTCTGTATATCCGTCCATCTGTTTGTTTTATTCTCTCTCTTTCTCGCAAAACTTTGATTGTTAAATTCTAGCACTATGGTCCGTCCCACGAATCTGTGAAGTAACTTCACGCATAATATGGGGCGGAGTCTATTTGTGCAGGAGTGTATTGCAGGCAGCATCAGCTCGAGGCTACTAAGGGGTAAGATCACAGTATACTATATACAGTCACGAAGCTTGAGTTTTGAGGGTGCTAGGAACAATAGACTGTGACGGTACTATTTTGCATTGCCTGTAATGAGGCGATATTAGCGATCCTAGTGGTGAGCAACTATCTAATGTTTGCATATTTACTACGTATTGAGCTTCGCGACTGTATATACTAGACTGTGGTAAGATGGTCATGGTAGAAGGTAGAGTTCAGATAGAAATGATCCAATCCCTGCAAGCTATTGCTAGCTTCGTTCAACTTCGTGCTAGCTTCCCCTCCCCCCAGAGCGATCATTGGCCCTAGCCCTCCCACATACCACTTGCGCAGAGGTCTTGTTTCGTCTTTCCACTCTACAGATTCCAGGGACGGGCCATAGATACTTCTTATTATGTGAAATTCTTTAAAATTGTGTGAATTTTAATTTAACATATCGCTCAATACGCATTCTGTCATTTGTACCCAATAGAAATACGATTTGGGATGGGATATTTATGATCATTATCACAAAGCAACATTAAAGCTAGGATAGATGTATCGTTACGTATAGCGGGGATGGTTTGAGAAGTACAGACTGCGTCATTCAGACGTGATTGGGATGGTTGGGATGGTTGGAGCTACCAGACACGCTCCAAATAAAAGTTACAGAACTTCTAACAAACCGAAATTTTGAGCTATTTTGAAAATAAATGTTTCAAAGATCATACACTTTCCACACTAATAAATGCAGACAAACCCGTCGGTGCATTAAGGGAAGACTCCACTGAAAATCATGAAAATTTTTCCAAATTTTTTTTAGCTATTTCACTTATTCAGAATTTATATTTTTATACCCCAAATGGATTCAGCTCAATTCTGATTATAAATAGTCGTATGTTTACACTTTTTAAATTAAGGCTGGAAGGGGGCGTGGAATTTAAAGAGCTGTAAAAATTGTTTTTCATTGAAGAATTCTTTTTTAAAATTTCTGATTACAAATCTAGTAACTTTTTGTTGGCTCCCTGAAGTTACTAGATGAATTTAGCGGAGGAGAATATTAATTTACATAAATATTCATTTTATTTTCAAATCTATTTTTCTGTGTTCTAGATTTGAAAATAAAATGAATATTTATGTAAATTAATATTCTCTCCGCTACATTCATCTAATAACTTCAGGGAGCCAACAGAAAGTTACTAGATTTGTAATCAGAAATTTTAAAAAAGAATTCTTCGTTGAAAAACAATTTTGACAGCTCTTTAAATTCCACGCCCCCTTCCAGCCTTAATTTAAAAAGTGTAAACATACGAGTATTTGTAATCAGAATTGAGCTGAGTCCATTTGGGGTATGAAAATATAAATTCTGAATAAGTGAAATAGCTAAAAAAAAATTTGGAAAAATTTTCATGATTTTCAGTGGAGTCTTCCCTTAAAAAGCCTTCTTTTTTCTCCCTTTGTTTACCACTTTTATTGTGGGGTGAGAAGAGGCTTGGGCTATCTTAGACCCTCCGTGGGTGCGCCACTGTTTTTTATGTAACACTGACCTCTCTGGACTGCAGAAAAAAATGCATATCAAGTGTGTAAAGGTTAGATAAACTGTAGTCTTCCAAAAATAAGTTATTAAATAAATTATTATTATTATTATTATTATTATTATTATTATTATTATTATTATTATTTTACTAGTATGATGTACCGAAGTACATATGCTATTTTGGTACAGGAATTGTGCATTACCATATGGATTCAATCCGGCATCGGAACTAGAGTCCGGTGTGGCTTAGTGGATAAAGCGTCAGTGGTGGTGGTGGTCTAATTATGTATTCAGAAATTCGTTTCTGAGAAAATTCAGTGGAGTGGGGAGGGATTATCTTTTCTGGCTGGGATAAACCATGTACCTAAATCTTACGAGCAGAAGAGGGTCTGTTTCTTGCAGTGGAGGAACTACATCTCTTCCTTACCTACAAAACGAGCTCTGTGTAACTGTATAACTTAAATATGAAAGTATAGAGACGGGACTATAAAAAAGAGAAGTAAATGTAATTTAATGTACGTAATATTGCTTCGGTTGAACTATCAGAAGGATCTGAATTTAATTCAGTCCATATAGTAACTGGAACTTTATAATGCAGATTTTACATTGCATAAAAATAGGCAGAACTGTATTAAAATATGCACTGTAAGTGTATATTGTCTAAGGTCGTGACTCCGTGTTGTAATGACAGTATCCTGCAAAGTTCGAACATGAGACAGACAACCAAGATATTACAAAATTTGTCTTATAGGCTACCATATGAAAAACTAATCGCAAGCTATGTACTAAAATTCTTAAGCGGTTTAAACGTGAAGGGGTTCAAGTGAAGGACAGCGGATATTTTCATAACATAGCCCAGCGTTGTCAGACACAGCCTAAACGGAGCGGAGCGCTCCACTATAACTCGTTGCGAGCTCCGGTGCTTCCACAGACATAAGCAAGTTCACGCTCCGACTGGACGTCTCTAGCACCACAACCGGTTTCGGAGCTTACAACTCTGACACTACTGACATAGCCGAATAAACATGACAGGCGTTCTTCTACAGAGCGAACATCGGCGAATATCGAACTTCGCCATGCTCGACAAACTTGAACCGAACATAGTGCCTGTAATGCACGACAATAATGACAGTATTTCACGGAAGTTACCCATCTAGTGTGCGTTCCCTTCTTCAAAGGAATGGTCAACGGGCAAACCACCGATAGAGCCGTGAAAGATAAAATGTATCATATAATTTATCCATAACTGATCTTTATTTCGCCGTCCTTAGCAACCTAAACAAAGGCTTTATTAACAGTGAATTAATTTTTTTAAATACTCTGTCCATGACAACATTAACAACAATAAAATCCTTACATTCATTCATACTTCATAAACAACAGTTTACAAACAAAAGCCGTTCAATTTAAAATTGAATTTAGATACCAGTAATGGATAAAATATTGTATTAGCACACGATAATAAACTGATTTTGTGCGAGATCGTGCGTATTTGCTTGGTTTCCGCACAAACTAAACCGCGGAAAGTCTAAAATTCCACATTCAGTATTTCCAACCTAACACACATAACAATTTCCCTCTTCTTACCGCTTAAGTGACATATTGATTTTACTGCTTTAGGCTTTTAACATATTATATTTAGAGACGTTCAATATAGTAATAATTAAAAATTGGAAACTTACCACGGCAATTTCACCTAAATTGCACTGTTAATTATTGTTTTTAAATATTTGCAAAAATTAAGTAAACTCTACAACTCCACTAAAGTTACTGCATTCGTGATGCAAGTAAAATTAAGGAAACAGTGAAAAAATCAACAAACTTGCCGATGTTATTACTGCAATATGTTATATAAATAATATTGTTAAAATATTAAAATGAAAAATAAAGCATTACATAACCTTACCGTTTGTTTCAAGTTCGCATTTATTGACTGGGGGAAAAAAAAGACAGACGTATATCACGGCCTGCTGGAATATAGTAAACACAGAAAACATTTTAAAGCAACAATGTTGAAGATAGATATTTTTGTTTTGCAAATTTGCCGTCATTGAACAGAAACCAAGATGGAGATTTCATTGTAACTAATTAGAAATTCCTCTTTCAGGTATGTAATAAACGATCTTCGCACACGATACACGATACACGAGCGGTATGTTTTCTTTCAATTCTCGGAAATTAAAAAAGCTCAACTACGTTTCGCTTTTTCAAACTTTTCCTCGAACATGAAAACTTCAACATACCGCTCTTGTAACGCATATTTCTATTATGCTCTCGTGGATATTATCACCCTCGTCTTCCCCCCGGGGCGCTAAACTTCCCACTCGCTGATAGAACCTAATTTTACTCTCTTATACTTAGAGACAGTCAAAATTCTTGAATAAAGGGGCTAAAATTCTTGGTTAAAAAGGATAACAATTCTTGAGTGAAAACGAAAATTTCTTGAGTAAACCTGAAATTTTCACTCTGCTTTATTATGTTGCTTAAGATAATTGACAATTATAATTATATATTCAAAGTTTTACGTTGACAACAATTCTAAGATACTTAACATTATTTAATATTCACAATTGTACGCAGACAACAGTTCTAAGTTTGTTATTATAAGGTTTGTTCTTCTATTTGTTAGCACACACGAGAACTGTGAAAAAAATACGTTCACAATCAACATTAGAAACTGGAACCCATATAGCTTGGAGTGCTCCGTCCACAAAATCACTGTGATCTTCACATAACAACAGCAAACTTTCACGCACTGAAAATCCAGGACTATTTGAACTATGTCCTTCAGTTCACTGTATGCATGTATTGCTACATCAGGTGATAGATTCTTTAAAGTTGGCACCTGATCAAAGAGAGATTTCAAACGGCTTTCAATTGCATCAAACCGTTTACGAATCATTTCAGCTCACACCATCTAGCGCTAGCATTCTAAACCTTGTGTATTTTTCAAACAGAACTTCTAAAATTTCCAAATTTAGATAACGTATTTATTAATTGCTGCAAAATTGCGTCTTTTCGCGAATAACGACAGACAATATGCTAAATTCGTGAGTCATAGGATTTTTGCGATTTTTCGCGAGTGTTTCGCGAGTTGAAACGTGTAATTATATATTTTTTATCTACCATGTTTTAAACTATGTTTATTTGGTTTTTAGGTTTTTCACGATTTCGCGAGTCACGAATTTTGACTGTCTCTATTATAGTATATAAATTTATTTACTGGGTGTTCATTTCAAAATGTGTCATGACGTCACTGTTGTGAGTCAGCGATTTGAAGCGAGTTTCAGCTTTTATGTCCGAGAAGTTGCCTATTAATCAAGGCGTTCAATCTGAACTTGAGAACGTGTACGGTATAACTTGAACGTCGTAGCGACAGATGGCGGTCTGTAAAGTCTGTGTGCTACCATAACCTCTTTCGAACTGTGTTTTGCGCGGGCAAGTCGTACGCAGGGTATTTGTTATCATCCGTTGCATACCGCAACATTCTACAACCCAAATCAAATGCTCCGTGTCCATGTTGACCGTCGAAGTTAATGTCAACAAATATGTAAGTAATCGTCTTAACCCTCTCGCCATATCCCGACAGTAAGAAAAAAACTCACCTCAGTACATGTTTCCAAACAGTTCACATTCCTGTCACTTTAGGCGTTACCGCACGTATCGGTACGTACTTCCAGAGTCCGTGGGTATCCACGGACTCTGCGTACTTCAGAATGAACGCCGTACTTGCTAGGCAACTTCTCTCGCATTTAGGTAATACGCCTCTGCGGAAGTGTAGGAAGATTGAATTCTCTAGGCTCACTGGCTAGCCACATGACGATATACAGCGAGCCATGACACACTTTGAACTGAACACGCAGTAGTATAATAGAGACAGTCAAACCACGTGAGATATTTATTTATTTATTTATTTATTTATTTATTTATTTATTTATTTATTTATTTATTTATTTATTTATTTATTTATTTATTTATTTATTTACTTATTCACTTGCTTATTTATTTATTTATATTAAAACTCCGTAACTTTCTTAATTTTATTACACTCTTGCCTCCTCCTTGTATTGCAAATATTTCTTCTTGTTGAATAGTGTGTGTGATACTAATCTAATGTAGAATGACGTAATAATACCACTTTTGTACAGCATGCGAAGTATTTTGTCCTGCAACTCTTTTCATACATGAATAATGAGGAAAAATGAATGTAAATTAGAGGCCAGTGTACAATACTCATGTGGGTGTGATAACAGGTCATTTACATTTCAGAACCTTCCACTGACGGTTTAACTTCATTTTACGGTATACTGTTATAAAATAAAAACGCGAAAGTCCTCGCTTTTATGAATTGAGTTAATTATGACATGAACATGAATACGTAGCAGAAAATCTGATCGAAATATATGCGCAGAATGTTACACAGTTGAGCATGCGAATAATAATAATAATAATAATAATAATAATAATAATAATAATAATATTAATAATAATAATATTAATAATAATAATAATAATAATAATACTTGTTGGCCTTTAAGGAACCCGGAGGTTCAATGCCGCCCTCACATAAGCCCGCCATTGCTCCCTATCCTGTGCAAGAT
Organism: Periplaneta americana; assembly: GCF_040183065.1. Classification (NCBI taxonomy): domain Eukaryota; kingdom Metazoa; phylum Arthropoda; class Insecta; order Blattodea; family Blattidae; genus Periplaneta; species Periplaneta americana. The sequence continues at coordinate 27,071,573 of NC_091127.1, read as the reverse complement.
TAATCCAATCTCTATCGTCATATCCCACCTCTCTCAAATCCATTTTAATATTATCCTCCCATCTACGTCTCGGTCTCCCCAAAGGTCTTTTTCCCTTCCGGTCTCCCAACTATCACACTATATGCATTTCTGGATTCGCCCATACGTGCTACATGCCCTGCCCATCTCAAACGTCTGGATTTAATGTTCCTAATTATGTCAGGTGAAGAAAACAATGCGTGCAGTTCTGCGGTGTGAAACTTTCTCCATTCTCCTGTAACTTCATTCCTCTTAGCTCCAAATATTTTCCTAAGAACCTTATTCTCAAACACTCTTAAACTCTGCTCCTCTTTCAAAGTGAGAGTCCAAGTTTCACAACCATAAAGAACAACCGGTAATATAACTGTTTTATAAATACTAACTTTCAGATTTTTTGACAGCAGACTAGATGACAAGAGCTTCTCAACCGAATAATAACACGCATTTCTCATATTTATTCTGAGTTTAATTTCCTCCCGAGTACCATTTATATTTGTTACTGTTGCTCCGAGATATTTGAATTTTTCGACCTCTTCGGAGGATAAATCTCCAATTTTTATGTTTCCATTTCGTACAATATTCTCGTCGTGAGACATAATCATATACTTTGTCTTTTCGGGATTTACTTCCAAACCTATCAAGTACTAAATTTACTAAAATAATAAACCATGCATAGGCAATGGTTGTATAAGCAGTGTGTAACTAGGCCTATACATGGGAATTGCTTTGTTGTAGTTATACACACGAAATCCCCTGTTTAAGCGTTGTATACAGAGAAAAAATGGCCATATCTCTAACAGCTGTTCGTATCGATTGTCATTTTATGATGATTATTGCCTTGTAACTACAGAACAACAAATCAAAGGGTACGGAATAATTAGAATAATATTACTGTATCTGTACTATTTGATAAAAATTAGCATAGTAATCGATCAGTCCCAATTTTAGTACTATCGTTACTTAGCGCGGCACACTAGCGTATACTATCGGATGCAATAAAGAATTTGTTATTCTATTACCTTTTGTAATAAAATAATGACAACTATGACGTAATTCTATAACAGCTGCATTATTATACACGATGCTTATAGTGATTATTAGTCAGGAATTCGTACACGACTTATAAACGAGCTATTCACTGTATAAGGCAGTTAAACTTCTGTAAAAGGTTTTTATTATTAAGACCGTAACTGAATATTTGCTTAAAGGGTTACCACATTATGATCTTTTCATCCGTTTAATATAGATATCTATCTCTTTCATCTCGCTTAGTAAACGGAATGAAATCGTTTTTTAATTAAACTTTTTAGTTTCTGGCAGATTTACCGCAATGCTTGAATGTTGGGGCAGCTCGGTCTTTCGTTCGAAAGTTTGACGAAGCGCTCCTGAGCAAGGGCGTTCAGGTCACTGAATGGTTCTCCAAACTCCCGTTTACAGAGCGGCATCACCTGCATAATTATTGGCTTGTATCGAGCTAATGGCTGGACACGATCCCATTTCCTTCAGCGGCAGCATGCCTTGCTTATAAATCACCCTCTTTAAGAACAGCCAGCAACACATGATAGTTCCATAGCATTTGTGGAGCCTCCAGTTTTTCAAATGCGTAGTTCTAAAATAATTTAAGTGCAACATACTCAACACGACAGCAGAAAGTTGTGAGCGATTCGTAAATATATTGAAACACTTTATGCCAGTCTAAAATCTATCTATCTATCTATCTATCTATCTATCTATCTATCTATCTATCTATCTATCTATCTATCTATCTATCTATCTATCTATCTATCTATCTATCTATCTATCTATCTATCTATCTATCTATCTATCTATCTATCTATCTATCTATCTATCTACCTACCTACCTACCTACCTACCTACCTACCTACCTACCTACCTACCTATCTATCTATCTATCTATCTATCTATCTATCTATCTATCTATCTATCTATCTATCTATCTATCTATCTATCTATCTATCTATCTTTGTCTATCTATCTATCTCTGTCTATCTATCTATCTCTGTCTATCTATCTATCTATCTCTGTCTATCTATCTATCTATCTCTATCTACCTACCTATCTATCTATCTATCTACCTAACTATCTATCTATCTATCTATCTATCTATCTATCTATCTATCTATCTATCTATCTATCTATCTACCTGTCTATCTATCTATCTATCTATCTATCTATCTATCTGTCTATCTACCTCTGTCTATCTACCTACCTACCTGTCTATCTATCTATCTGTCTGTCTGTCTGTCTGTCTGTCTGTCTGTCTGTCTGTCTACCTACCTGTCTATCTATCTATCTATCTATCTATCTATCTACCCACACACCTGCCTGCCTACCTACCTACGTCTATCTATCTATATATATTTATTTGATACAACATACTCAACACCACAGCAGAAATGTTGCCAGCTAAATATATTGAAACGTTTTATGCCAGTCTAAAATGTATGTATTTTTTATTTATTCATTCATTTGTCTGTTTATTTATTTGTTTATTTATTTTATTTATTTATTTCATTATACTCAACACAGCAGAAATGTTGCCAGCTAAATATATTGAAACGCTTTAAGCCAGTCTAAAATGTAAGTTATTTATTTATTTAGCTTTATTTATTTATTCTCTCATTCGTCTATTTATTTATTTATTTGTTTTTTATTAGATACAACATACTCAACACGACAGCAGAAATGTTACCAGCTAAATATATTGAAACGCTTTATGCCAGCCTAAAATATATTTATCTGTTTGTTTTTTTATTTATTTACATATTCTTTCTTTCTTTCTTTCTTTCTTTCTTTCTTTCTTTCTTTCTTTCTTTCTTTCCATACAAAGTATTTCCGTTCGCGTACTCTCACTATGTAAGGTTAAAGATTTGTTGAGATTTGAGGGAAACCGACTTTGATAAGTGTTTGAACTCTTGGCCTCTTGGCACAGCTATCTGAAGAAAATTATTAGGATTCTAGACCTAAATGATGATTGCCTACGTAGATGATGTCGCCCTATAGAAGCAGCAGAACTCCCCCCGTCCAAATTATTGAAAAATTCTGACGCAGCTCCACATAAGACTACAACACCACAATGAAAATGAAGGATTTCTCTTCCACAAACAAGGATCTCACTACTTCAAAAAATCCGTGTTAACATAAACGAAACGTATTATCTTTCTTAGTTTCTTAAGTTGAAAACTGATTATGAAATAGTCTACCCTTAGCAGAGCATAATGTATCCAGCAGACGTGTATGTAGGCCTATGTGATGATACTCATAGTAATAATAATAATAATAATAATAATAATAATAATAATAATAATATAATAATAATAATAATGTATTAATGTCTGATGGAAGTATAAAACATAAAACAAGTGGTTTTGTATTTTATTTTATCCGTCTTAGTATTTATCTTATTATTATAAATATTTTGTTTTATTATTATTATTATTATTATTATTATTATTAGTATTATTATTATTAATGAATTAATTTGTATTACTATCTTTGTATCATCTCCGTCACGGATATTCTATTATTATTATTATTATTATTATTATTATTATTATTATTATTATTATTAATTTGTATTACTATCTTTGTATCATCTCCGTCACGGATATTCTATTATTATTAATATTATTATTATTAATATTATTATTATTATTATCATTATTATTATTATATTATTGGCGGCCGGGTAGCTCAGTTGGTAGAGCAGTTGACTACGGACTGGAAGGTCCGGGGTTTGATCCCAGGTGGTGACAGGATTTTTTCTCGTTGCCAAACTTTCAGAACGGCCCCGAGGTTCACTCAGCCTCCTATAAAATTGAGTACCGGGTCTTTCCCGGGGGTAAAAGGCGGTCAGAGCGTGGTGCTGACCACACCACCTCATTCTAGTGCTGAGGTCATGGAAAGCATGGGGCTCTACCTCCATGCCCCCCCAAGTGCCTTCATGGCATGTTACGGATACCTTTACCTTTTATTATTATTATATTATTATTATTATTATTATTATTGATATTATTTCTAACATTAACATTATTATTGATCTCTGTAAAATTTATGTAGACTACTGGACTGTACCCGAGCACGAGCATATGCTCATTTCGGGTATATATTCATATGTATCATTTAAAATGCAAATTGTGAATAAATTTGAATTTGAAAAAAAATAAATTGTGAATAAATTTGAATTTGAATTACCTGTAAAATGTCTACGAAAACACGTACTTAGAAAGATTGAGTTTATGCAAAAGTTCATAGCATTTTTTCCGTTGTGACAAAATGTTTGAGATGTTTGAGATGAATGAAAGACGGAAATTAATCAGTGATATGTTCTCCTACATTATGACTCTTTGTCAACGGTGGGGTAGTTCGCGTCTGAAGAAATCTGCTGGTTTGTAGTTGGAGAAGTCGTCAAGCAGAGTTTGTAAAGCATCTTCGTCATCAAAAGAATTCTGTTGAAGATTGTTGGATAGACCACGGAAAAGATGTAAATCTGAGGGCGTAAGAATCTAAAATTTAGGCATGATGAATACAGTCTTTCCTTCTGAATTTTTTTACGTATTTGGTATATACGAGTAGCATTAAGATATGTTTGGCAGAACACAGTTCCTTAAGGCATGTTTGGCATAACAGAGTTCCCTTAATATATCACTGACAATTATTGTTAGACTAAAAGAAACAAAAGAAAAGATAAGCGAAGAATATATCTATATAATTTTTATTTTAATGTACCAAAGTACATATGAAGTTTCCATGAATATATTCTGCGTCATCGTACGATGAAATAGTAGTGGAAAGGAAAAAATTCTCTCCGGCACCGGGATTTGAACCCGGGTTTTCAGCTCTACGTGCTGATATGCGTAAATCACTTTGTGATTTAAGACGGCGCTTATTACGTCGGATCCTGGCCAATCAGTCACTCATATGAGTGCACCTCCGTACATATGTGGACATTGTCCTACGTTCATAGACTTGTATGACGTAGTGCAGAGGGCAGGCCACTAGAGGGAACCCAAGAGGTGGAACTTAAACTGAGAGTATTCGATCCGACACTGGGATGGGAATCCGGTGTGGCTTAGTGGATAAAGCATCAGCACGTAGAGCTGAAAATCCGGGTTCAAATCCTGGTGCCGGAGAGAATTTTTCTCCGTTCCATTACTCTTTCATCGTAAGCGAAGAATGCTTTACTGCAGGGTTGCATAAATTAGTATCGAAGCTGATTCAGTCCTTGAATTCGAGTGTGAAAGTTGTACTGCAAAACGTTTCGTACTTACAATCAACTACTAAAATGGCAGTGAAAGGATCTGCCGGGATTGCATTACTTCCTTCTTTGAAGGGCAAACAAGAGAATAGCTAAAGTCGTCGTTGTTGAATCTTTTGTTTATTGTTTCCTGTGAACGCATGTAATGTTTATTATATTATAGAACCTTCTGTAATTAAAATTTATTTATTTGTGTTTATGAAGGGCTGTGGCACGAAAATTATTATTGAATTGATTCGCTTTGTCTGATATTCATTGATAATCTATTTATAAATTCAGTTTTTAAAATGTTTCTTTTATAGGACAGAATGTGGAAGCCCTCATCGAGAGCTGATTTGATAATTTCTTTGTCTATATTGTTTTTTGTCAGTGTGTAGTCTTGAAATTAGAAAATTCTAATGTGATTTAAGATATAGATAATTACTTTTAGATCAATATAGGAAGTAGAAGTGATGCCTGTTGTTTTTCATTCTTAGTTCATATGTATCGTTTGCTTCTTCATTTTGGAAATGGGTATTTTAATTTATTTTTATAGTTTTTTATTAGGCTGAAAGACAATTAAGTGTACCGTTATTTAAATTGATGTACCCCATTTTACTTTGCATGTTGATTATCGTGTATTACTGTTGGATGACTGGATGGAGTCCTATAGATGTCTTTTTTCTATTCAGAGATGCTCATTTCAGTTGTAGGTAGGTGGAAATTGTACTGTTATCAAAGTTTTGCTGTGGCAGATCATTGGATGGGACATGAAAATCCATGCTTGGCATTTTGTGCTTGGAAATTTGCACTAATTTTTTTGGTATCATATACACAATATTTATTGTTATTGTATATAATATTTGTGATCTCCGCAATCGTATGTAGATCATTTAAAAGTCTGACCTTAACTGGATATTCTGACACGCCTATATTTCAATATATTCAGAATGCATGTACAGGATGGAAGTGAAATAACACTGCAGATATTTAGAGCGAATAGGTCATGTTGTATGTAACAAAAAACTATAATACCATATTGGTTTAAAGTTCATTGTTTTCTCAGAATAAAATGTTTTTTTCTCAAATGTTTAACACCCTCTTATTCTGTAACTACAGTAGAATCTCGATTATCCGTCACCCTATTAATCGATTGGCGGATTATCCGAATGTCTATTTCTCGTTCTTTTTTCCTTCAGAAATAAATAACTTATATGAAGTACTGTTTAGTACATCATATTAGTAGGTTCTACACATGTTTTTGATAGAGAGGTTATCACAAGCCTTTATCGCTACACAGCATTGTCTACTGTTCGAATTGCCGTTCTATAATACAGTGCGTATACTAACTAGCTCCGCAGGAGAAGTGGCAAACAGAACACGGGGACTCGAGGAGTTGTGTTGGTATCGTGCAAGTAGAGTCAATGACCTTAGCCACATTTAACGGTGGAGGGAGCGAGAGAGGATATGTAATATTCCTACGTCCAAACCAGGCGTTACACAGTACCAACTTTACATCGCTGCCGGGTCGAATACTGCCGCTTGCTTCACTGCGGAGCCAGTTAGTATACGCACTGCATAACATTGTATATAAAATGTCTTCCATGGGTGCTAAGTATTAAAAAAATGGAAATAATTGAGTGCTTTGAAAAAGAGAAACTGTGGCTCATCTCGCATCAGAATACGAGATTGGAATTACAACTGCGCGATTTAATAAAAAAAACAAGGATAAAATGTAAAAAAGTATGTAAATGTACAACATGAGACCTCCTTTATTCCTATCATTCCTGAGACAGCCATTAAAAAGGGCTTTCTTGCTCCTTAAAAACCCGTCGTTGACATCAAGACTGAAATTAGTGAACTTCTGATCCAATACCTAGCGAGTTAAATACTAGACCACGGAGGAAATCATACAATCTTTCACGGTACGGATTATCCGATTTTTTCGATCAACCGTTCAGTCCATCCCCTTCATTACCACGGATAATAGAGGTTCTACTGTATTGTGAATTGGATTGTGATTCTTGTCCATATCGATAGAAAATCTAATAAAGAATAATTTAATCCCTCTGTCGTATTTCAATAACGTCGGCAGTTTTCGTGTAAATTTAATTTAAAAACCACTAATTTGAAACCAACGTTGTAGATAGAGAAGGGAGCGTGAAGCAGTATGCGTACGCTGAGTTCGTTGACCTCTTACATCTGTATTGCGATACGAAAGGAGGTTTTTAGCGGCGAGGTTGCCAGACTGCTGGAACCCCCAACATAATTCTCTTATTAACCGTGCATTTAATCACAAAACGTAGCATAGGTTTTCAATTAATTTAAGCGTACCCTAGCGTCTCTTTCAATCTGCAAGGTTATTTCATTTCCTCCCTGTATATTCCATTGGTCTTTCATTAAAACTTAACTGTGACAGGTTCTAAATCTCATAAATTTCTAATATTAGTGTTTATTTATTTACTTACAAGTTTAATTGCAATCAGTTAAATTTTTTGTATCATATCAAGGGTAAGTGTGAAGCACCGTACAGCACGTACGAGACAATTTAGTGTCTCAGGTAGTTTGTTATCTAAACGAACAATTTCTTATTTTAATATAGAACCCTAGATCATATATACCCAGATAGGTCGGCCTTATAGGCTTTGAGGTTAACAACTTTTGTCAGGTTTACTACGCTGCCATCTAGTTGTTACATAAGGAGTCACGTCATAATTCCCATTTGAATTGCATTAGCGACTGTACTGCCATCTCGTGTTCGTTTACGGCGGACGGGTGGCGATCCTGGCGGTTGTTCTTTTGAAATAGAACGAAAGAAATCATAATATGAAAACACAAGGATAGTTGCCTTAGAAATAAAATCTAAAACAATAAGACTATAAATCCTAAAATATAATATTCTATTTTTATATTAAAATATAGTGAAAGGATTATTACATCAAAAAATACGCTAACATACATTCAAAATGCACATCCATATACACTTAGCCTATATTTCATCCTTAAAAAGAACGCAGGTTCCTATTCTGTTTTGGTTGTAATAAAAAGAAGTCGAACGTTATGATTTTATACTAATGTAAATTGAAACAAGGTTAATTTGAAGCCATTGCTTTTACACAGTTTTTCATGCCATACTGTTAAATATGTTCTTTTTTTCATAACTTAATTCTTCTTTGGCATTTTTATTTAATCTGTCTGCCTGATCATGACAGTTCTCTCTTTTTATATTTGCTTCTCTCATGAATTAAATGCATTTCCATTTTAAATTACAGTTTTATATGTAGAACTTGTGAACATATGCATTTACATGTCTTCTAAAGATGTTTTAAACACATTTAAAATTAAATTAATTAAAATTTATATTTACTGAGTTGTATGCTACATTTTGACCATTGTAATTTTTGTATTATTTGCACAGTTATGCATCACGGAAATATCTACACATGTTATCAACAACATTCTCTATTGCTTTCTGCATAAAACATTTGCATGATTTCTTTGGAATTAGTTTTATAGGAACACCACAGATACATATGACAGAATTTTGCGCTACATAATGTCCTTGTCAGTTGCGAGTACATAACAAATTAAACATAGTCTAAGCAGTATGTTGTTAGCCAGATACCTAATGCATTGGTCTCCTATACTGGAATCCAAAAAAATATATTTTGTTTTCTCCCTTTAACATTCTTGCAATCTACAGTGTGTGTGATAAAACTGATAGCTCCCTATTTTTAAATGGTTATAAATTCTTTATTTGCAAACTGATTTTGTTGAAATTAGTATTGTTATACACTCTATTCCTTGAGCCTTGACATCATTAAATCTACACATAAGCCGCATGTTTGTCAACACATTCTCTTAAACGAACTGGCACGTTTGCTGTTGCCGCCGTCTGCAAAACGTTGTCCAAAACTTTATTGGGCACGTTCGTCCAAATTTCGTATAGTTTCTTCGATACACTTTCTCCTTGGTTCACTTTCAGAGAAAGAAAATCTCAGGGAGTCAGATCTGGACTGCGGGCGGGCCATCTATGTCTGCCAATCCATCGACCTGGAAAAGAGCATGCAGCCACTCGCGAACTTTATTTGCAAAATGTGGGAGTGCACCATGCTGCATATGCTGGACTGTGCAGTATTTTTTCACAAAGAAATTACTGACCATACGCTATCTTGCAGCTGTTGTGGATATATTTCGGCATTCATTGTTGTGCGGAGAAAGAATGGACCAACAATGGAGGACTACGTGATACCGCACCACACTGCTATCTACGAAAGCCTTGGCGCCTTTTCAACACTGCAGATTTTTATCCGCCCAATAATGATAGTTGTGCCTATTTACAAGACCACGAACGTGAAACATTACATCATCCGACCACAAAATGTTATCAAGCAGTTGGGCCAGAGGTCATGTAATTTTTAAAAAAGTTGAAAATTCCATCCTCCTGTCGAAGTCGTCAGGAAGAAATTACTGGATGTAATGTGGCTTCCATGGCTTGAAAGAGAGAACTTTCTTCAGAACGGTTGCAATTGCATAACGTGAGAGGCCGCTTTCACGAGATTTTCGACGCACGGATTTCTGTAGACTCCTCGTGAACATCTCATTAAAGCATTACGAGAGGGGTTCGGCCGGCGCCGTGAATCGTGTCCCGGCATGGCTCAGTTGGAAAGAGCGCTCAGCGCGCAGAGGTGAGAGGTCCTGGGTTCGATTCCCGGTGCCGGTACGAATTTTTCTCGTATTAAATAGTAATAAAGCTGACAACATTATCGTCTGTTTTCGTGGTTGATATCTTTGCGCCGATGATACTGCCTAATATCAGTAATTTACAGTGACAATTTTAATTGTTTTTGCGTCCATTATCGCATGGATTCACGTTCAGACCTCTACCACCTTCTTATTCATACCACATAGCTATCCCCAAACCTTATCACGGTCTATCTTGCTCTATTTTTCGTAGTTAAACACTGGCGTCATATTTCAACTGAGTCGAAAAAAAGCATGTCGAACAAAACTTCAAGGAATAATAGTAGGAGTTCAACAAAATCGATTTAAAAAATAAAGAAGTTATAATCATTTTAAAAATAGGGAGCAACTTATCGGACACTCGGTATAGTCTGGCATTACACACAATATCTGTCTTCCTACTTACGTAGAATATAAATACATAGAGAAAAAAAAATTCACAGTACACAATACAAATCTCATTTGGAAAACGTGCCCAAATCATGATAATTACAGTTAACATTTTCATGGGATACCGATTTACTTACCGGTAATATAATTGATGGAATGAAATTCTAGAACACAAGTGTTTTCGAAATTGTTTAAATTCAAGTTTGCCACAGATTTATTCGGTTTTAACACTATTAGAAATTGAGGATAATAAAAATAAAACAAGGTGTTGGTTTCAGGTACAGACTACTTCTAAAACTTTCTCCACTGAATCTACAGTAATGTCATAAAATGTGTATAATGTACAAGAATAATTCCATATTTATCATTTTTCAACTGACGTTTTCATTGTTACAAAGTTATCAGTTCAAATTTTATTTCTAATAATTATTACATTACCTACATTGGTTAAAAAATAACATAAGATACTAAGGAAAGTGCATATCCAGATAACAAGGAGATAAAGGAATCTTGCGCAACTATTTACATTGATCTTGTGATAAAAAAAAATATATTTTTTTTGCACGATAGTGTGTTTTTTCGTCGTTATAGCAAACGGCCGTCACGATTGAAAGTTGATTTTACGGAATTCAGAGGTGCCAACCTAGATAAGTATGTTGAAATATTACAAATAACTGCTCTAGAATTGTAATGAAAATCACTGCCTTCTATGTATGCTACATGTAAAATTCATACGCAAAAGACAGTGTTAATTAATATACATTATACGCAGCAAATCACTGCATTTGAAATGTACTGAACTTTATTTAAACATATTATAAATTTATTAATTTGTCCTACAGAATAATATCTGTAATATTGGCAATTAATATTTGAGGAGAAAAATTCGCTCCGGCGCCGGGGATCGAACCCGGGTCCTTGGTTCTACGTACCAAGCGCTCCTGTTGTCAATATTACAGATATTATTCTGTAGGACAAATTAATAAATCTATAATATTCTCATAGCTGCAGTGCATATATTTGTACAGATTACTGTGCACGTAACTGCGGAATCCCGGCCAAACAAGTCACTCAGCTGAGTGCGCTCCTAGTATAATGGCAGTTGACATTGGACATATAAGTCAACATATATGCCTAACTTGGAGTCAGGCCACAAAGGGAAACATTGAAGGATGAGGGTTCAGTCCGGTGCTGTGGATTGAATTCGGCGTAGCTCAGTGGTCAGAGCGCTTGGTACGTAGAACCAAGGACCCGGGTTCGATCCCCGGCCCCGGAGCGAATTTTTCTCCTCAAATATTAATTTATTTAAACAAGTCAAACTACACTTAACAAAAAGAAATAAAAATTATTCAAATTGAACACGAAATATTACAAGTACCTGAATAATTTTTACTACTTCACATTGAAGTTGACAGTGAAGTTCGTACGTTGGCCAGACTGCTAACCTTCAGTCAGCTGTTCTAGTGTAATGTACGTACTGTATACTAAGATTTTTTAAAATATTATTTTCAAAATATACTGTCGTGCAAAAAATGCTGTACGATACACGTTTGTGAAGTGCATTACAAAACCTCGGAAATTGAAAAAGTCGCTCTGCTCGGTTTTTTTTTTTCAAATTTTCTTTGATTTTGTAAAAAGTACTTCCCAACCTTGTATTGTAATATACTATTATTTAATTTCGTTTTATCATAAATATATTTAAAATGTAAACCAACAGATTAGTTTTAAACACTGATCAAGTTTGCAGTATTGCTGCATGAAAAATATACGGCTCGCTAGGAAGTACTGCTCCCCGCCTCTGAGGCCCTTAAAATACCTAGATCTCGTATGTGGTACAGATATTAGTTAAGTAAATACAGGAAGATTGTGAACACATATCACAAACCCTTTGAATTACCACATAAGCAGTAAAGTAAGGCATATTAAATATGTTTGATCTAAATATATTTATTTCACAGATAGATTTATGTGCTTTGAACATATATGGTTGTAATGTCAAACAGAAGGCTTGTATGACTTGTGGAGTACAACAGCCAAATTGTCGTACGTTCCCTTGATCTGTCACTGCATAGTTTGAAGCATTTGTAGTGTACTGGTTGTTTCTAACATGAAAGAATGTTATCCTTTGTCTAGGGCATTCTGGTACGCTTCACTGGTTTGCATACATCGGAAATGAAGCAGATTCCCTTCAAAATGAAACAGTTAGCCCAGGTAAAAGGCATGGTCGGACAGTAGTGGCCTTGCAGATCAGAAAGTCTTGCCATTGAATTTACTGGGCTGCATGTAGCATCTTACATGTGTTGATGATTGATGTCATGTGTAGGATTGAGGTACAAGTGTAATGCACGAATTAAGTTTTACTTGATTTGTAAGATTGTATTAGTTATGAATGCAAGTAACTTTGTGTGTCTTAAGTAGGTTAATTTTTGTGACTTAACAATATTATTTTGCTTATGCGTGAACACATAAGTTGCAGTGAGTTCGCCTGTGAGGTAATTTTTTGTTGTGGGAGGTTTTCCATGTTCAGTATACTAAATATTTGCAATCATTTACGTCTGATAGTTATACGAGTATAGAATCTGTTATAAATGGCACTAGAAATGTTGTACCCCTACCGTAAAACGGGGTAAATAGGAACACTGGGGTGAATAGGGACGAATTTGTACTATTTATTTCTTTTTGTCAAAGAATAAATATAATAATAAGAGTGTTTATTTGTTCATTCGTTATAAATAAAAACATAAATACACTTGGGCCCAGTTTCACCAACCCTTGTTAAATATATTTAACATGTCGTTAAGGCATTTTAACAGTAAACTTAACGGAAGAGATGTTTCATCAACTGTTGTTACTGCTAACGTCATGTTAAACCCACTGTTAAATTAACATAGCATACTCCCGCAATTAAATCCTTAACGTTCTGTTACAGCGTGTATCATGGCTGCCAGAGAACATATGTTACACACTGCATTATTATATCGAGATATATTTGCAGTGAAAACAATTAGCTGCAATCACTACTTCAGCATTTTTAATTATTCAGAATAGATATGTTCATAAATACTAAAATGTTTCATATTAATATTAGCACTGCATCCACAGTCAAGAGAAGATATGTGCTTATTCCCGTAAACATTTCTGTGATTATTATTTCGTATTAATACTCAGATATAATTGCAGATTTTCAAAACGATATTTCTTTCTTTCATTGATTTAACAGTTCACATGTAATTATGACCAATGCCGTGTGAAGATATATAAGATATGAAAGTAATGTTAGCGCTTACCATTGTAATATTCAGCATCACAATTATTTTCATTTTCTCTTCGTTCTATTTGATCCTGGATAATTGAAAGAATCTTCGTACAAATATCAACTTTGTGAGTGAAAGTGTGGTACTTTCAGTTTTCAAATATTCCACTGTATCTTGTGCATGACCTGTTATAGCATTTCTTTTAATATTCTCATAACATTGATTTGTTTCATAGTTTGCGTTTTCACGTCCAAATGGCAATTGAAAATATTGGGTTAAAGACACCCATGCTTGTTCCTTTTAACTAATGAAAGTTCCATCACTACGTTTGAGTTCAATTACATTCATATAATTGTTAGATCTACTCAAGTAATTATATTTCTCATAGATGCGGTAAAATTACTGCTCCGTACACTTTCTTTTTCTCGATTTCCGTTGTAATTATGTTAGTCTCCAATACTTCCATAATGTAAAAAAATACAATTCTCCGCTAAAACAAATGACTACACCAACTAAAGGCACATTCAGTAAACTTTCATACAATCATTGCTTCTTTGATTACTGCTACATTACTCTTAACATCATGTTACCTAACCAAAGTACCTCAAATGGTTGGTGAAACACTATTACACTAACAGGATGTTAATTTTTAACAACACGTTAGTTAACATGCTGTTAGCGTTATTTTAACGAAGTCTGGTGAAGCTGGGCCTTATTGCTACATTTACTCTTTGTCATAAAGAAATAAAAAAATAGTCAAAATTTGTCCCTATTTACCCCATTTTACGGTACTTAAAATCTTTCTTCTCAAAATGAAAACAAAAAAGGAAGAAACTTCAATTTCTGCTTGAAGTTGTGTCACAATATGATCTTGTTGCAGAGAAATTGACAAAACTAGGATAAACAAACTTGCTAAAACAAAATTGAAAGACACAAGTGCAATTACCTCGTTGACAAACAAACTGTAGTTTAGCATGAAGGTTATGTATTCATTTTCTTGTGGTTTTTCTGCTGTAAATTATTTTTATATATATTTTGCTACTTGTAAACTTCCTTATTTGGTTTTACTCTGGTGTTGCTTCTTCTAATTTAAATAAAACGAAAAAACTGTTGCGTAATTTTAATACAGGACTACACCGAAAAGCAGCAGTTTATAACTTGTGGAATTTTGGAGATCTCAGCCGGAAGATCGCCTGTTCGACTGCCAACTGAAACAGGACTCGATTTTATTGTGTGAACAATAACATTGTTTCTAGCTGAAGACATTTGGTAGGCTTACTCTACATATGAAGAATTGGATTTTACCATCAGCATGGAGCGTGCGTAACGTATTACTAACTTGTGAGCGTGTGTTTGGCCACAGTAACATAACTTATCTTTTATTGTGTTGAATTGGTTCAATGTATACTGCATTGAGAGCAGATTAAGTAAATACACAAGCTTTCTTTGAAGATCGCTTGTTACCTGTACATGGTGGGAAGTTAATGTACTAAATCTGCAATGTTCCCTTTGTTTTAACTTGCCAGATTCAAACTTGTTAGACCATGGCGCCGAGTCTGATGAAGGCGAATATGACGGGACTCTGCCAATAGACTTCATTACAGATCCAGGTAGCTAGGATAAAATCACTGCATCTTCTCACAGCCGTTGCTGTAGCTTTTCTTTTCGCCTTCCAGTGTTGAGGTTATCCTCAAGTAACAGCAAACACCAATCTAGTGATTAGCTTATTATTTTTCCTGTTTCTTTTGAATGCTTTTATTTGTTTTCGTTTTTCCTTTTCTTTTATATTCATAGTCTGATGCTGTAGTGCATAGTTGTGCTGTCCACTGATGGAGTTTGTCACACTCTCTCCAAAAATCCTTTATTTACTTCTGCTTCTTTCATGTTACATTAACAGCACATTACTGCAAAGCAAGTGGAATAATTCAGTAGCTCGTAGAAGATAATTTGAAGAATCTAAAGAGTCGATTCAGTAAAACCTAAAGAGCTTGACACGTTCGTCCCTAGCATTTCATTGCATCCTTCTTTCCTCCTATTGTTTTGACATTTTATTACTTTTTTATACAGGGTGATTCAGACCACCCGTAACAGTAATTTATTTCGGAAACTGGTGCATGAAAATTTCCTAGACAAAAATATTTATAACTAAAGCACATGTGAACTTTCACTTGAGCTTGATTTCATCAATCAGCTCTGACAGGAAGTAGGGTCAGTGGCGTATCACTTTAAAATTTCAAATGGGAGTCGGGGTCAAAAAGGGTACCATTTGATAGAGCTTTTTAAAACAAACAACTTTCATAGGAAACGTTTTTATTAATTCCTAATCTTTCGATGAGAAAACGTACGAAAAGGCAACGGGTGATTCGGATCACCCGTATGTCATTAGTTTCGGAAACTAGTGCATGAAAATTTTCGAGGCAAAAATATTTATAACTAAACTACATGTGAACTTTCACTAGAACTGCTCTAACAGGAAGTAGGGTCAGTGGCGTATCATTTGTAAATTTCAAATGAGAGTCGGGTCAAATAGGGTACCATTTGATAGAGCTTTTTAAAACAAACAACTTTCATAGGAAACGTATTTATTAATTCCTAATCTTTCGATGAGAAAACGTACGAAAAGGCAACGGGTGATTCGGATCACCCGTATGTCATTAATTTCGGAAACTAGTGCATGAAAATTTTCGAGGCAAAAATATTTATAACTAAACTACATGTGAACTTTCACTAGAACTGCTCTAACAGGAAGTAGGGTCAGTGGCGTATCATTTGTAAATTTCAAATGAGAGTCGGGTCAAATAGGGTACCATTTGATAGAGCTTTTTAAAACAAACAACTTTCATAGGAAACGTATTTATTAATTCCTAATCTTTCGATGAGAAAACGTACGAAAAGGCAACGGGTGATTCGGATCACCCGTATGTCATTAATTTCGGAAACTAGTGCATGAAAATTTTCGAGGAAAAAATATTTATAACTAAACTACATGTGAACTTTCACTAGAACTGCTCTAACAGGAAGTAGGGTCAGTGGCGTATCATTTGTAAATTTCAAATGAGAGACGGGTCAAATAGGGTACCATTTGATAGAGCTTTTCAAAAGAAACAACTTTCATAGGAAACGTTTTTATTAATTCCTACTCTGCCAGTCACTTGACCACGCCGAAGTGTTACAGAAGTGTGAAAATTATTAGAATAATCTTAATTTTAAAGGGTTTTTTAATAGTTCCTTCACAAATATTCATTGAATTGATGAATATTGGTATATAATATTACTATACTGATGTAGGATATATTTACTACTAACAATGCCGGAAAGCATTGTTGTACATTGGTATTTTTCTTATTTTACAATTGTTATGGGAATTCAGAAATTATTATATTATGTTGGCGGAATTGGAAACATAAAAAATTAATTAAGAAATGCTTTAAACAAATTGTTCTTTGCGTTTACATTGTTGTGAAGGTTCAAATGAACGTATACATCTGTTTTGTGCATATAATTTTTTATGTTTCCAATTCCGCCAACATAATATAATAATTTCTGAATTCCCATAACAATTGTGAAATAAGAAAAATACCAATGTACAACAATGCTTTCCGGCATTGTTAGTAGTAAATATATCCTACATCAGTATAGTAATATATATCAATATTCATCAATTCAATGAATATTTGTGGAGGAACTATTAAAAAACCTTTAAAATTAAGATTATTCTAATAATTTTCACACCTCTGTAGGAGTCACTGACAGTGTTAGAAGAAGAGTACAGGTGTGTGCTGCTCAGAACGGCAGATAGTTTGAAAATTTATAAAAAAAAAATAATGGAATTGTCAAGCCTTTCAGTAACATGTGAACATTAATTGTCTTGTTTACATTTTCGTCTTGTAATATTTCTCAATATTGTTGACATTGTCTTTTTGCACGTTTTCTCATTGAAAGAATAGGAATTGATAAAAACGTTTCCTATGAAAGTTGTTTGCTTTGAAGAGCTTTATCAAATGGTACCTTATTTGACCCCGACTTCCATTTGAAATTTTAAAGTGATACGCCACTGACCCTACTTCCTGTTAGAGCTGATTGATGAAATCAAGCTCAAGTGAAAGTTCACATGTGCTCTAGTTATAAATATTTTTGTCTCGAAAATTTTCATGCACTAGTTTCCGAAATAAATTACTGTCACGGGTGGTCTGAATCATCCTGTATTCTGTCTCATTTATAAAGAGTTTGGTTGTACGACTGCTTTAAAGGGAAGAGAGTTAAATAATGGATCAATGATGATAAGAGGTAAATATTTAACTTTTTCCACTGATGGAAAATATCAGGAAACTATTTTTTTCTGATATCACTCAGCGATGGAAGAAGTTTAATCTCGGCTTCTTCTTATCAGCTCAGGTTGTACTTTTTATGACATATCAATTCTGAAAAGATACCACTTTGTAAGTCACCAGTTCTGACTCGTCAAAATTGCATTTATTCCCTTCTAGTATTTTTCATAGGTTGAGACTTGCTTTAAAGACCTTATTTCATATGCATGATGTCTGGAGCATTTGTTCTCACAAAGACTTTATTTAACTTCAGAAAGTGTTCTCATTTGCAGTTGCATAGAAACACATTCTTGATTTGTATATGAAATTTACATTGATGAAGCTATCGTCAAAAAGTAAATACAATAGATTGAAGAATGGGTTCTTTGAACCAAGACAATGCAAATACTTTATAAATATCGTGGGTTAGAAAATATTCTGTTGGTGACATTTTCAACTCCCTCTCTGCTACAAAAGGCTAACGAAGAAGAATACGAGCTGATGGGGGGGAGAGGGTAATTAAAGAGTCTGAAGCTGTAGTGCATACACCGTGAATCGTCATAATTGGAAACGCACCGGAACCCTTTTGTCATTGCATCCATCTTGCGAGAGTACATTTTTGGTCAAGTGTAATTCGTAATTAGTTTGGTAAAAGAAATTGGTATTTTATTCTACTATCGACGTTAATCAAAGATATGCTAATGAGGCAATGAGATACTGAAAATAACAGAAGAAGCTAAAGTAGGCTACTTCGAAAAAAAAACTGTATAATTGCGAGGGTCATACTGAAAGTCATGAGCAACACGTTGTTATAAATCTTAATTTTTATTTTTTAGACAAACCAGGTACATCATCTTATCTACAGACATAGTCTCCATTTCCCCCCCCCCCCGTTCTGTAAGTTTGAAAATTCCCCTGCTGTAGAAGTCCGTTTCATCTTCCCGAAGACACTGACGCTCTGCTTTCCGGATGTCTTCCAGCGTCTCGTAGCGTTGCCCTCGCAGCTGCTCCTTTACAGAACCGAAAAGATGGTAGTCGGAGGGTGCCAAGTCAGGACTGTAGAGATATTGCGGAAGAGTTTCCCACCCAAATGTTCTGATTTTCTCCACGGTGACACGATCAGTTTGAGGCTACGCGTTATCGTGTTGCAGGATTATCTTCTTTCCAGGGCGTTTCTCGCGCAATGCACAACGGAGCTTCAAAACTGACTGAATATAGCGGACAGCATTTATGGTAAGATGATAGTCGGAGGGTGCTAAATCGGGACTGTAGGGAGATTGCGGAAGAGTTTCCCACCCAAATGTTCTGATTTTCTCGACAGTGACACCATCAGTGTGAGGCCACGCGTTATCTTCTTTCCAGGTCGTTTCTCGCGCAATGCACGACAGAGCTTCAAAACTGTCTGAATACAGCGGACAGCATTTATGGTCTGTTATTCAACCAAAATTCATCCCAGTACTCATCAACTCTTTCCTTGTTGCGTTCCGCTACGAGGCTCATCTTGGACGCTCGTGTTCCCATCTTCGAAATGTTTCACCCATCTCCTAACACTGCTGGCGCCCATGCACACATCTCCGTATGCACGCTGAAGTCGGAGGCGAATTTCAGCAGCAGATCTTTCTACTTTAACAAGGAATTTAATGACGGCACACTGTCGAAACGAACCATCGCTGTCGACTATTTTGCAACCATTGCTTGTGGTCACATGATAGAATTTAATGACGTCACAATATCGCAATACATAGTGTAAAGTCTGTAGATTATGATCATATAATCGTTTTTGTTACATTGTTGAAATTTAAATTATAGCAATGTGTTGCTCTTGACTTTCAGTACGACCCTATGTACTTCGTTCATCACAAATCTCACAGGATATGCCAGAGATCGAAACCCAAATTCTTTTCTTGAGAAATCAGCCGACTAATCTATATCCGAGTCTGAAAATGTTTATTCAAGATTCATGTAATAGCATTGTACCAGATATTCTAATTATATTATTGTCTGGTAGATACTGAAATGGTTGAAGTAAAGCACAAATTCCAGCAAAAATCAGGCAGTGGAGGCTTTGAAGTTGAGTCATGGAGGAACTCCGTTATAAAAAGTCGAAATATCGAATGAAAACGTTAACATTTTAGAATGGTGTATCATAATGGCAATATGAATTTCTTCATCATTAGGGACATAGACTACACTGCTCCACCGATTTAGTAGAATGCGTTTGAGTCTAAAGAAAGCAGCAAAACAGTACAACATGGTCTGTTGTGACGAGAATCCAAGCCCCCGCATAGCGGAAAGGCATAATGTCACAAACACGTTCACGTCTGAGTATTTCTGACAAAGTAAATATTATTCAACGCCTTGAAAACGGCATAGATGTTAAGGATATTCTGGAGAGAGTAAGGTAAAATTTATTTATTTTTATTTTTTCTAATACAGAACTAATCAACCTTGTTTTCAAAATTTAGCTTTTACAGAATCTGTAAAATTGCCTGCAAACAATGAGACTGTAAGAACTGCACTACTTTTGTTTTACCCTCATTCATTTTTGTTATTGTACCTATTTTAGAAGAGAATTATCGACAAGAAGGTTGGTTGCATTCAAAAAGTATTATTTATTCAAACTATCTTAAATAATAAGAATCAATTGATTGCAATCAATTATGGTTTATAAGATTTTTAAATTTATTATATATATATTTTTTTTTATTTTGGTGTAATAGATAACGCGCCAGACCTCAGGCCAAAAGATAGTACATTCAAGTCCCACCGTGATAGTTTTTTTTTTTTTTTAATTTCAATACTTTAATCAGTGGCGTACTGGTCCAAAAATATTTCACGCCATTACGTGCAAGTTTATACTCGCAGATCCATAGTTCCCTATCTCAAAATACTTACTTAGGACCCCTATACAATCAGTTTAATTTCTTCGCTTGAATTCTGAAACACCCTGTATAATTCATAGAAATGTAATGGATGTAATAATAATAATAATAATAATAATAATAATAATAATGATTTATTTTAGCTGGCAGAGTTAAGGCCGTAAGGCCTTCTCTTCCACTCAACCAGCAGAAAGTGTATATACAAATGCATGAACTTACAAAGAATTCAACAATTTGATTTAGATGAGAGTTACATGTATACAAGAGTTATTTATGAATTAAACAACAAAATACTATGAACTATTAATTAAACACTGAAATAAACTGTGTAGCAGAATTAAACTAAAATACATAGAATGTTAATATATTTCAAATGATATTAGATAATAGAAAGAGATTATTATGAGACAATTTTGAAAATACAGCACAATCAGGATGATGTCTAAAGAAAAAAGCAACAGTGTAGTCAGTAATATTTTAAATCAGTATGATTGGAGTGAAATGCTAATAAGGTTATCTTTTAAGCTGTTCTTAAAGGTGTTTGTTGTCTTGCAGCCCCTAATACTTTGTGACAAGGAATTCCAATGACGCGAGGTGGATATTGTAAAAGATGAGGAATAACAAGATGTTCTATGAAGAGGTATATTTAGCGTGCCACAGATAAGTGATCTGGTATTTACGTCGTGGTTAGAATATAGATAAGAGAAACGAGACGAAAGGTAATTTGGTGTTGAGGTGTGCAGAATTCGAAAGAGTAAAGACAAAGAGTGTAAAGTTCTGCGTTCTTTAAGTCGGAGCCACGAGAGACTTGCGAAGGACGGTGATATATGATCATATCGTCGGATGTTGCACACGTATTTGACGCACATATTCTGAGCTCGCTGTAACTTGACTGACAGTACAGTGGCTCCCATAAATATTCGGTTCGTGATTGATTTTACAGTATTTTGCTATTGTTGTTTTGTTCTGTGTTCAAGCGAACCTGCATTTCCTTGCAAATACATTATTTAAACACTTTGTACATAACGTTAAATAATTTACATCGAAAGTTTAATATTCACGAAGTAATAACAAATAATCGGCAAATACCATCAAAGTTCACTCTCTTTAATATTCGGTTTTGATTTCTTTGCTTTCAATCTAATGCACGTTTTCCGTTGACATCATTGTAGGGTTCAGTAGCGAACGTGCAATCATTCTGTCTACACGTTGTGCACAACCCTGGCGAGGTTGGATTAGTCTACAGGTCGTCAAATCGGTCGCAAAGGAAACAACACAACTTTTGTGATCTATCATGACGAAGAGGGGCTAAAATACACAAAAATAGCCAAAATATTAGTGTGGATAAGAATACAGTTGGGGATATAGTGGGAAGAGACAGAAACGAAGGCAGAATCGAGTCCATACCACAGAAAGGGCAGCCAAAAAAATTAACTGAACGAGAAGACCATTCCATCCTGAAGAAAATAAAAGAAAATCTTCGACTAAATGCAACGAAACTTGCAGCATGTGTTCTTGAGGAGTTTAGCAAGCAGGTAGGTGCCGAAATAATTCGAAGAGATTTGAGGAAAGAGTGGTTTAATGGGAGAGTATGTAGGACAAAACCTTACGTAAATGAAATAAATAAAAGGATGCGGCTTCAGTTCGCAAGGGAACATGTCCACAAAGAGGAAAACTGGTGGGACGTTGTGATGTTTGCTGATGAAAGCAAATTTAACGTCTTCGGGTCGAATGGACAACAGTACGTGTGGTATAAGAAAAATGAAGATCTCGGAAAAAAAGAATCTGTTGCGAACAATGAAACACGGTGTGGGCAACGTCATGGTATGGAATTGTATGGCTGCAGGTGGAGTTGGTGAACTTGTTTTCGTAGAAAAAGAATGGATCAGCATGTGTATTTGGACATTATTAGAAATAATTTAAAATGAAATGGAGAGAGCTAGGGATTAAAGATAGTTTCAAGTACTATCAGGACAATGATCCTAAACACACAGCTGTAAAAGTGCATTTATGGCTTCTATACAACTGTCCGAACCCCAGCACAATCACCGGATTTAAATCCGATTGAGATTCTGTGGAAGAACCTTAATCGCAATATCAGACAAATTTCTATCACTTCCAAGACAGAACTGAAACGGAGATTAACGGAAGAATGGAGGAAAATTAGTCCCCAATTTACTATGAAGTTATCCAGGAGCATGCCAAGGCGTTTGAGGGCTGTTTTGAGGCAAAAGGGGTGTTCAACAAAATACTGAATTGAACAAACCGAATATTAATGAGGCACTATGTTCTATCAGAAATAATGTAATAATTTTTATAATTTTTTATTATGCAACAGAGAAGATGTTTTTCATTTTGTTGTAATTCTATGTAATTTTGCGGAGAGTATAATTTTAAGTTTATTATAGTGCACATTTTTACTTTCACTAATTTTTTTGAAAATAACTAGTGTATTTATTTTAATCTTACATGCCAGTCAAACCGAATATTAATGGGAGCCACTGTATATTGCAACTCAGATAGTGAAATTAAACTTTTTGGAAGAAGTGGAAAAAAAAGTTTAAAATATTTCCACAGCATGGACGAAACTTCAAAAACTAGCCTCCGCCATTAACAGCCAGTAATCGCTGATTTTTCGTGATCTATTCAGAGCATATGTTACAACAAATATTTTTTTATCGTCCAAACAAAATCTGAAATTAACCGTGATCTTAATTTTACAGCATACAATAATGAATCGACAAAATATTATAGTTAAATATACGAGAAAAGCAATAATGACTCGACAAAATATTATAGTTAAATATACGAGAAAAGCAATAATTACTCGACAAAATATTATAGTTAAATATACGAGAAAAGCAATAATGACTCGACAAAATATTATAGTTAAATATACGAGAAAAGCAATAATTACTCGACAAAATATTATAGTTAAATATACGAGAAAAGCAATAATGACTCGACAAAATATTATAGCTAAATATACGAGAAAAGCAATAATGACTCGACAAAATATTATAGTTAAATATATGAGAAAAACAATAAAGTCTCGATAAAATATTATAGTTAAATATACGAGAAAAGCAATAATTACTCGACAAAATATTATAGTTAAATATACGAGAAAAGCAATAATGACTCGACAAAATATTATAGTTAAATATACGAGAAAAGCAATAATTACTCGACAAAATATTATAGTTAAATATACGAGAAAAGCAATAATTACTCGACAAAATATTATAGTTAAATATACAAGAAAAGCAATAATGACTCGACAAAATATTATAGTTAAATATACGAGAAAAGCAATAATGACTCGACAAAATATTATAGTTAAATATATGAGAAAAACAATAATGTCTCGATAAAATATTATAGTTAAATATACGAGAAAAGCAATAATTACTCGACAAAATATTATAGTTAAATATACGAGAAAAGCAATAATGACTCGACAAAATATTATAGTTAAATATATGAGAAAAACAATAATATCTCGATAAAATATTATAGTTAAATATACGAGAAAAGCAATAATTACTCGACAAAATATTATAGTTAAATATACGAGAAAAGCAATAATGACTCGACAAAATATTATAGTTAAATATATGAGAAAAACAATAATGTCTCGATAAAATATTATAGTTAAATATACGAGAAAAGCAATAATGACTCGACAAAATATTATAGTTAAATATATGAGAAAAACAATAATGTCTCGATAAAATATTATAGTTAAATATACGAGAAAATCAATAATGACTCGACAAAATATTATAGTTAAATATATGAGAAAAACAATAATGTCTCGATAAAATATCATAGTTAAATATACGAGAAAAGCAATAATGACTCGACAAAATATTATAGTTAAATATACGAGAAAAGCAATAATGACTCGACAAAATATTATAGTTAAATATACGAGAAAAGCAATAATGACTCGATAAAATATTATAGTTAAATATACGAGAAAAGTGGAGTATTTTCTGATATGTAAATATGTAAATATTACAGACTGTTTCAGCATTATTCGATGACCTGTCTTATGGAGAGCTAAAATATGCAATCAATACAGTTTTTTTTTTTTTTTGACTGCAAAGAAGTAAAAGTAAGACACTATGATCACAAATGTACTCTTAAATTCAGCCTATTGCATTATCATTCCGTGCTTCGATTACATCATTTTATTTTCCATTTTTATTTGCATAACGGCTTTTTTGGGGTAGTTAGCAATGTGATTTGGAATAATGGTATATAGCTTTAACTGTGTATGTCTGCATAAGAAATGTATTACATAAAACTGTATTTATGTTAGCATACTCAATATTACTCTATATTTCATGGATTTTTATTGATCTAAAAATGAGCTCAGAATGAAATATAGATGTTTGATTATATATGAAAGTGATCTGAAGCTCTTTCAATGTCAACTAATGGCGATGATCTAATTTAATGTACTCTAATGTTACATTTAATGTACTATATTTATAAAAGCAGATAATGTAAAATAACGTAATTACATTGAAACATCTCGTATTCATTTGAAATAATTGATGGTACAGAACTCGAGAACTAGATTGTACTATATTGTATGCAGTATGACGTGTTCTTAGAGCAGTATCGAACAACTAAATCCAATATTCCTTTGTCCTGTGTCTGTCACTGAATTTGGATGTTTTGTACGAGTATGTATTGATTTTTCAATCATATTTGCTTCTTATGTGCTGTTTGCTTTACCGGTATTGTATGTACAAAAAAACCAATGTATTTGTATTGCACCGACAGAGTAATTGACTTATTAATAATTGTATTAGCATAAATGAATAGTAAGCTAATCTTTGTACATCGAAATGACCCTAACACATTACAATGTTTGTGTTAGTATTGTGTTGCAACTGCGTCGACTAAAGATGTGTAACATTCAGTATGCTAACATATTATAAGAAGATGCACTCCTTGTTTAAGGGACACCGGGACTGAGTTTTGAAACTTCTAAAGTTTTTTTATTAATTTCTTTCAAATTTGGCGGATTTGTTGTGTCTGTACGTTTAAATAACAGTACCAAATTTCATCAAGTTTCATTCATTAGTTCCTTAGATATTAGTTTTCACGTATTTTAATGATATTAAATTATGCGTAAATCCAAAACATCTCCGACGGCTTCAGAATTGTTTTTGCTTTTAAAAGTCTTCTGTGAAGGACTTATATTTCATGCTAAAGAAAATTGCGCATGGATTTTTAAATTTGAGAATCGGTTCATGAGATAAAAATGTTATTATAAATCGTAATTTTTGCTTGATAATTTTCTTTAATTTTTAGAAGATAATAAATTCATATAATGAAAAGTTTTCAATGAAGAGCTGATTCCATACACAGTTTTGTGTATTGCAATATACAGTAAGCCTACTGAGTATTCTTGCAAAGTTTCATGTAAATCGGAGCAAATGGAAGCAGCTAGGAATTTTATTATTGACCAAAAACGTAGTTTTGAGAAAACATAATTTTTAGTAGGTGTGGCATTTTAAAAATGGTCGCCATACTTTTAAAAGTAGAAGGCGGGAGCTAAATATAGGACAGAATGTTAAACAAATGAATAAGGTAATTATTTATGTAAAAAAATATTTGTTTTTATCATTTTGGCCAAAATTTCAGTCCTAGTGTCCCTTAAGTTAATTATTAAGTTGATAAAAAAATAGATGCAGCAATCTCCACCATTTTCTGTCAGAATATTTCCTCTGTTCTATCATTTTTAATTATTTCCTGTTTTGAAAGTTCAATAGAATTCAATTTTTTTTGTCATTTTGGCGTCATATTGAATTCATTATGATTCAGAAGTAATAGAGGAGTTATTTGTAATATAGTTAGTGAGTTGATGTAATATCTGTTAAGAAATCCAGTGTTAAAGAAGGATCAGTAAGAGACAATTAAAAAAGTATCATTTGTATATTTTATAAACATAGCTACTGCTAAACAATTATTTACTGTTCAGGAGGTTTGAGTATCAATTAACATTCATATTACATCTACATTGAATGTTTTATCTTACTTCATAAGATAGCAAGTGTTGTTCAGCCAATATTACATTACATATATGAAATGTTCAGTTATTCTTAATATAAAATTTAATTGATTAGAAATCTGCGATTCATAGCTGAGTTTCTTCTTGTAATTAATTTTTAACGTTTTAATTTCAGTGTATAAACGAGGGTCATTTCATAAATAACGCACAGGTTGGCAGAACTGTGAAGTGGATGACGCTACAGAAATGAAAGTTACATCAGTTGCAGTTAAAGGATTGAGGAAGAAGCACGTGTGTTCGTTTCATCCATAGCATACTCTGTGTTCAGGTAACGAGAGCTAGAAATGGAGTCTACATGTGTCTCGGGTACTGTGACGATTGAAGACCAAAGATTGAATCTTTACGTAGCAAACCCCCACCCGCAGAAATCCGCACTTCCACAGTGCTTTGAGTGGAGTTTGTGGTGAACTTACAGTGGACTGTAATACACTTTCTCATTGGGCTACTTGCTTTCGTGATGGTCCTGTCAGCAATTTTTCAATGTCCAGGCGTTTCTACTTCTGTTCAGAAGTCAAGCAGTGAGGGACCCATCGCGCAGAAATTTTTCTGTTCAAATTCTTTGTCAAAATACGGAATATTAAATTTGGTGAAATCCTCGTAGCTTCTGTAAGTTTCTCACACATGGCTCGACGATCTTCTTGAAGAGCATCCGTCACAAGTTTCACACTTTATTCATGTGTTGATATTTTCGGCCTTTCTGGTCTTGAATAATCATCTAAGCTGACACGAAAACGAGTAGCCCGACGAGAAAATATACTACGGCCCATTGTAAGCTCACCACAAACTCCGCTCCGTTTACTAAGCGAGATAAAAGATACATATATTAAACGGATGAAGAGAGCATAATATCACAGTCTACTATATACAGTCACGAAGCTTGAGTTTTGAGGGTGCTAGAAACAATAGACTGTGACGGTACTATTTTGCATTGCCTGTAATGAGGCGATATTAGCGATCCTAGTGGTGAGCAACTATCTAATGTTTGCATATTTACTACGTATTGAGCTTCGCGACTGTATATACTAGGCTGTGATAATATGGTAATCCTTTAAGCAAATATTCATTTACGGATTTCTGTGAGGTTTTGCCAAATAAAGATTCTATATTTGATCTTCAATCGTCACAGTATCCGAGACACGTGTAGGCTCCATTTCTAGCTCTCGTTACCTAAACACAGAGTATGCTATGGACGAAACGAACACATGTGCTTCTTCCTCAATTCTTCAATTGTAACTGACTTAATTTTCGTTAGTGTTGTATCATCCACTTCGCAGTTCTATCAACCTGTGCATTATTTGTGAAATGACCCTCGTACTTCGTATTGCACTTACTGTATTCATATAGATTTCTTTCCGTCTTACAAATACAAATTTGTTTTTGTCACACAAATTACTTGTCTATTATAATTCAGTGCTGTATCAGCAAGAGGAATAATTATAAGTTGTTAATCATGTTCAACACAAGAATAGAGTAAAACACATCATACAGAAAAATACATACTAAAATGAAATTGTCCATCGCTGTCGAGTAACGGTTAGCATGTCCGACCGTGAAACTAGCGAACCCGGGTTTCACTCCTGGTTGGAACAAATTGCCTGGTTGAGGTTTTTCAGAGGTTTTCCCTCAACCCATTAAGAGCAAATGCTGGGTAACTTTCGGCGCTGGACCCTGGACTCATTTCGTCGGCATTATCACCTTCATGTCATTCAGATGCTAGATAACCTTAGCATTTGATAAAGCGTCGTAAAATAACTAATTAAAAAAATGAAATTCAACACAAATAAATGCCACGAAACCATGAAATGCTGTTTTGTTTGAGGTAATCTAAATATCTAAGTAAATTTAAGGGGTTAGGTACAGCTTATAGCAGTAAATTTTTTGGAAATATTCAACATTTTTTTCCTCCATTACTGTATCTTATACAATAATGAAAATTGGTTTGTGTAAAACACTGTCCTTCTGCTATATGAATATATATATATATATATATATATATATATATATATATATATATATATATATGCGATTTAAAAAAATTATTTATATTTCTTTTTTCAAAATTCAAAACGATGGCAGTTCACTGTGCAGTGATAAAGCGTTTCGCTCATAACTCATAAACTTGTTAACTTTTTCATGTTCTCTCTCTTTTATTTTATTGCTGAAACTCATGTTTACAATATCATGCTCTTTCAATTACATTGCTTAATGAATATTTTTTTTTATTTTGCCTTAAAAGGAAATACTGATATTTGACCATTTTTTAAATGAATTTATTTTTATCAGACAATCTATCAAAGATAGAAAAGTAATTTTACATCATATTGTAGATATGACATCCATAAATACGCACAAAAAATTTCATCACAGAATGTTGGATAGTTTTTTAGTTATGAGTGAAACGCATCATCACTGCACAGTGAACTGTCACCATTTTGAATATTGAAAAAAGAAATATATATTTTTTTATCGTAAAAATATTTTTATGCTCGACCATGTCGAAATGTAGTAATTATACACCTGGTAGCACCCCTTTAATGGACCTTATTAAAGTACACCTATTCATTAAAGTTCAGGTGTTCCACCAATCAGAAAATATTATTGTAGCAATATGAAAGCGCAAGTATCGATTATTCTCGGATATGCAATCGAAAGACAACTAGCGCGAGATTAGACAATATTAAACTCAGTCGAAAAAAACAACACACAAATTAACATCAATTCACCATCATCTTCCAGCCTTTCACAAAGCACATTCCCGCAAATTCATTTCACCAATTGCCGGAAAAAATCAGTATGGTCGAACATAAAAAGTCGTATGAAACTTGACTATAATGGTAATTAAGACGCTTGTATGAAAATTATGAAACTCGCTTGCGCTCGTTTCATAAACATACTCGCGTCTTAATTACTACCATTATAGGCTCGTTGCATAATGTACTATTATCATATAGCAGAAGGACAGTGTTTTACACATACTAATTTTCATTATTGTACAAGATACAGTAATGGAGGAAAAAAATGTTGAATATTTCCAAAATTTTACTGCTGTAAGCTGTACCTAACCCCTTAATGTTATAAAATCTGGCCGATTTTACTTGTTTCTATAATAATTCTTACAGTTATTTAAAATAAATGTAATAATTACATAATTAATTAATAAAATTCTCCATTGCCACGTACCATTATCACTTTTTCATTCATTCATTCATTCATTCATTGAATCATTTTTCAAATATTTCATCGTATATACTTGTGAATTTTTTCCACAGGAATGTGAAATGAATATAATTACTTTTGAATCCAAGTGTCTAATTAAATTTACAATTTAATATAATCAACACCAGTTCACTCAACCGAATGTGATATGAGTAGTGCATGGGAGGCTGGCATAATATTATGGTATAAGAAGCATTTTATTTTCCTTTCTTTTAATTCATTGCTGCACTGATTTATTTTAAGCTATGTAATGAGCCCTTTCGGAACGTAAGACGTTTTCCATAATGTACATTATATACGAATAACTCTACTTGTAATATTATTTAAATACAATTAATAATTGTATATTGATATACAGTATTTACAATAGTTTGTAATGGTATAGACCACTGAAATTTTAAACATTAAATCATATCTTGTAGATGTCATTGTTACAATTTAATGTTACTTATATTTCAGTGTGTAACAAGCCGTTAAGCTTCCTATTTACTGTGACTTTTGTAAAAATTTTGTCGTCACTCTCATCAGCATCCCTAACTTATATACATTTATAATTCTCCAGTAACATAAAGGATAAGATCACGTCTTAACTTCTAGAAAAGTTATTAGCTAGGCCTATTTCATTAAAGTTTATCATAATACTTAATTCGTAATGTAATGTTCATATGTATTAGCTATTCCACTTGTTTGAATATACATTTTCTTGAACCCTATTTCACCCGAAAGTACATTAGGGTTATAGTTATAGCCTGAGTTTATATTATTATAATGAAAATTCATTTGACGTGGATAACCCAGTCTTGTTACTTAAAATTAACACATATCTACTACAATAATTTGAATTATTTACAGGACCTTAAATTAATTACATATAAAATTACATTGACGTGGGTAACCCACTTAAAATTAACACATATATACTACAATATTTTACATGTTCTTAAATATATTACATATAGACTTACATTGACGTGGGTTACCCAGTCTTGCTATTTACAATTAACAATTATATATACTACAATAATTTGAATTATTTACAAGTTCTTATTCAGCGCTAATATTATAATATAATTCATTACTACTGGGTGTTCATTTCAAAGTGTGTCATGACGTCACTGTTGTGAGTCAGCGATTTGAAGCGAGTTTCATCTTTTATGTCAGAGAAGTTGCCTATTAATCAAGGCGTTCAATCTGAACTTGAGAACGTGTACGGTATAACTTGAACGTCGTAGCAACAGATGGCGGTCTCTACTGTCTGTGTACTACCATAACCTCTTTCGAACTGTGTTTTGCGCGGGCAAGTCGTACGGCAACATTCCAC
Organism: Periplaneta americana; assembly: GCF_040183065.1. NCBI lineage: Eukaryota > Metazoa > Arthropoda > Insecta > Blattodea > Blattidae > Periplaneta > Periplaneta americana. The sequence goes on along the minus strand of NC_091127.1, from coordinate 27,040,094 downwards.
AAAAAAAAAAAAAAAATCAAATGCTCCGCGTCCATTTGACCGTCGAAGTTTAATGTCAACAAATACGTAAGTAATCGTCTTAACCCTCTCCCCAAATCCCGACAGTAAGAAAAAACTCACCCCAGTACATGTTTCCAAACAGTTCACATTCCTGCCACTACCGGCGTTATCATACGTATCGGTAAGTACTCTTCAGAATGAACCCCGAACTTGGTAGGCAACTTCTCTGACACATAGGTAATACACCTCTGCGGAACTGTAGGAAGATTGACTTCTCTAGGCTCATCGACTAGCCACATGACGGCATACAGCGAGCCATGACACACTTTGAACTGAACACCCAGTATATACATATGTATATTGTGGTTGGGTATTTCAGCTAATAGAGCAACTATCTACGGACTGGAAGGTTCCGGGTTCAATTCCAGGTGGTGGCGGGATTTTTCTCGTTGCCAAAACTTCCAGAACTGCACTAAGGTCTCAGCCTCCTATCAAATAGCCTATTTTTTCCCCCAAGATTCCAATAAAAATCACTCATTTTAAAACAATTTCAGCTTAAGATTGAATAGTAGTAATCTTTATTGGCATAACTTATAACAAATAGAACACAATTAACCGGTCAATATAATCATTTAATATACTATTGTTGCACTTATAAGCCTTCACTATACGGTTTTGGAATGATGAAACATTAATATCTTCTCATACAAAGGAAACTTTTCATATGAAAGTTTATTTGCTTTAATTTTAAAGGGAAGATTAATTTAATTATTAACAGATTCCTAGTAGGCTTACTCATGCATAGAAATCTACTCTTGTCTTACTTAATCTCAAATGTATTTGCTTACGTCACAAATCACAAAATCACTTCACCGTAATCTCAATCCGCTTCATCTGAATTATGAGTAGTAATGAACTCAATCAATACAGTTTCCCCGTAAGGAAGTTGAGTAGAGAAAAGGGGTAATCCCCATTTACAAATACACTCATAGGCCTACAATTGCCTTATCCAATAACGATCAGTGGTCAAATGTTTATTGACGTTAAGGTACTCAGTATCATCATCTGCCTTGGATTCCTGGTGAGAGGATCTGGCAACTGTGACCACAATTCAGTTCTCTTCTGTAACAGGGGCGTACGCAAGGGGATGGGTTACCGAGTTTGAACTCCCCCTTGAACTTCAAAAAAAAAAAATCATATTTAGATTTAATATATATTTTATATCATCTCCCACACCTCCTTCAGTAATCCCTGCGGCACGTTCGAATTATAACAATGCTATCTTTATTATAGAGAGATCTACCAGCGAATAGGAATTATAAGAATGGACACTCAGCGAAATCTCCTGTTTTGTTTCTCTGTGCGCCGCCGTTTAGTTCCACTTTCAAGCGCTAGAGTTTAGTGTAATCCAGCACACTATAACATGATAATTGAATATAAGAGTTGAGACACAGGATCCAAACATCGCCTACCTTATTGCATAATCCAGTAACGCTTTGCTTCAAATAAATTCAAGTTAACAGCTTCTCCTTATTTCTCAGTGATAAACTAGTTATAATAATAATTTTGTTTGACCACCTCTGTGATACAGAGGGCCCGGGTTCGATTCCCGGTCGGGTTGAATTTCCTGGTTGAGGGTTTTTTTCAGGCTTTTCCCTCAACCGTAAAGCAAATGCCAGGAAATCCGGGCCACAACATCCCTGAATATCACCGGCCTCATTCATCACCGAAATCATATTCATAAACAAATCAGTAATACATATACAGTCGCCATCTAGTTCACAACAATAGAACCAGTCTCAACAATAGTACATAGGCCTTCGGATTTCACACAGAAGATTAACTCGCGGTATGACCAGAGATGTTAGAGCAAGTATAAATAATAGCGAAAGAAAGAAAAAAATAATTGTTTATGTTTATATATAATAAATTATATTTTAAAATAATATAATACATTATAAAATTATGTATCATATTCGTTTAATATTTGTGTACAATATATAGACACATGCAGTACTTCTCATAGGAGTTTTGTTTTTTTCATTTTCAGTGCTATCAAATCATTACATATTTTAATTGTTGATGGGGTCAACATTTCAACTCTCATTATAAAGGAACTCTAGAGTCTAGACATTACAGATAATGACGGATTTATTATTTCATCGGTCCAATTTATTTTATTTGAGTACATAAGTATCTAGATGTATTAATTGTATGTCTGTTATATTCCTCTGTGTTGACTGTTAGCTGGTGTGATGTCAGCGCCAGCTCTATGGAAAAATCATAATCTCACGCTCAAGCTGGTTTGAAGGTCATTGAAATCAGTCCTGCTACATCAAACGTACCGACGCGAAGTGTCCATACTTGTAATTCCCTATACGCTGGACCTACCGCCTAGTACCGACCTTGTAAATGTAAAGGTAGCTGACACAATATATTTAAATTTAGAAACATATTAAAAAGGTCGTTTTGACAGTTCTGCAGTGCATGTGTTAAATATTGTGCATTGTCGATTTTAAACCCATTTTAAGAACGACATTCACCCCTTCATTAGTTTGAATATTGACTGTACTGTGGTGAAACGTTCGTATTACGAATAATAATAATAATAATATTATTATTATTATTATTATTATTATTATTATTATTATTATTATTATTATTAATACACAGCATTTAAAATACCGATAATGTAAATTGTAAACAATTTTAATAATGACCCTCCCCTTGACAACATTCTGCGTACGTCACTGTTCTCTAATGTTTTTCACTAAAACTCCAATGTAAGGTATTTTAAAACTGAAAATGTAATACCAGTTAGATTGTTTTTTTTTTACAGGGCTACTGTATCACTGATGTACAAGTAATCACTTCTGCAGACCTCACTGGTAGGCTTTGTGAAAAAATATTAAAGTGGCTGTTGACTCGTTTTCACAGGGAAGGATGGCTCGAGTCTGTCACAGAAGGAGCGCGAGGAAAGGATCCGAGCTCTGCGGGAGCGCCAGAATGAGGAGAGACAGAGGAAGCTGGAGGAACTGAAGCAGCAGGCGCTAGCTGCCCAGAAGTTCCGCGAGCAGAAGGAGGAGGAGCGACGACGACGCATCGATGAGCTACGACAGCGAGACAGTGACAGACGCCACCAGGTGGAGGAGAGGAAGCGCCAGATATGGGAGGCGGAGAGAGACCGCCGGGAGGCCATTCTGCGAAAGAATCAGGTATACCTAAGCAGCACAACTTACATGGGCAGTACTCGAGTTGCCAGAAAGAAAAATTGGGTATTTCTGTGTCATTAGCAAGAACTAATGACGTAGTTATCGAATCTGAAAAGAAACATCTAATTTTCTTGTACGTTTAAGTAGAGGGAGACGATCTTTACATTTGCCACATTACATACGAAACAAATCGCAATACAGTAGGACCTCTATTATCCGTGGTAATGAAGGGGATGGGGTGAACGGCTAATCGAAAAAATTGGATAATCCGTATCATAAAAGCACAGTCTAGTATATACAGTCGCGAAGCTCAGTACGTAGTAAATATGCAAACATTAGATAGTTGCTCACCACTAGGATCGCTAATATCGCCTCATTACAGGCAATGCAAAATAGTACCGTCACAGTCTATTGTTCCTAGCACCCTCAAAACTCAAGCTTCGTGACTGTATATAGTAGACTGTGATAAAAGGTTTTCGTTTTGGTAATTTCCTCTATGGACTTGTAGTTAACAAGTGGATCACAAGTAGTAGGTTTACTACTACTTGTAGTAGGTTTATTTTGCCTGGCAGAGTTAAGGCCATGAGGCCTTCTCTTCCACTAAACCAGGTTTCAATAACATACATGAAATACAAAATTAGATTACAAAACAACACAAAAGAAAATACCTTAGAAATTACATAAAATATAGTAGAAAATTACAATAGACAAGATCAGTTACATAATATAAAATTACAAATAGTCAAGGTCAGTTACATAATATATAAAATAAAGTAGAAAATTACACATCAAAATCAGTTACATAACATAAGGGGAATATGCACACTCACACACACACACACACACACACACACACACACACACACACACACACCAGGGGCGTATTTTGCGGGCTACCGGGGCTACCGGCGGTAGCCCAAGGAAATTACAAAAGAAAAAGTTTATAATATAACATAATGTAATAATTTTGTATTATTAGTTTTACCATAGTAATTAAAATTAAAGTAATTGTTAGATATATTTTGTGTAATAATAGGGTCAGCGGTAGCCCAAACCCTTTAACCAGTATACGCCACTGACACACACACACACACACACACACACACACACACACACACACATACACACAAACAAACACTATTTATAAGACCTAAAATGCCCGAGATAAATTCGACGATTCGACAAGTTCACTAATTTAATTTTCGTTGTCAACGAGGGATTTTAAGGGGCAAGGAAACTCCTTGTCATGACAGCCGGTGGAAAGATATCAACAGTGAAGATCTCGTGTTGTGGTTCACATACTTCATACACTCCAAACTCGTATTCTGTTGCGAAAGGAGCCACAGTTTGTCTTTCCCCAAACCATTCAATTATTTGCACTTTTTTTTTCTTCGATATTTAGAACAGGAAGATCTCTTTTGACACCCGTAGAAGACATTTCATATAGAAGTTATAGAGTACGACAATTCGAACAGTAGACTGTGTAAGGGAAAGGAAAATGACTTGTAACACTCTATAGATAAAGTAACTTGCTAATACAGTGTACAATACTTAATATATTTCTCCAGCAAAAAAAAAAAAAAAGAAAGAAAAAAAAAAAAGAAAAAAAAAAAAAAGAAAAAAAAACACGGATAATTCACCAATCGGTTAATAGGGTGATGGATAGTCGGGGTTCTACTGTATACACGAGGAGTTACCGTCACGTACGGAGCATATTCCCGAAGACATTTTGAGCAAAAAATATCATATAAACATGGGTTCTATTCTAAATATTTTTAGAGTTACACTAATTTGAATTTATTTTAAAAATACTTTTTTTTTTTCTTTAGTTTTAAGGGTAAGAGAATATTACAATTCGTGAACTATTCAGAATTATAATTTCTTTAATTCGCTGGTATTCTGAAGCTAAAAATATGTTGTTAACTCCATAGTTGCTTCGTACATATTTTTTTTCTTTCAATTTTTAACTACAAAATTTCATTTTTCGTACGCATTTATCAGAACAAATGTTACTAATCACATTCTTGTAAACTCTTCAAGACTGTACAGAATGAGAATTAATACAATAAGAATTATGATTATCATAATTATAATACGCGAAATGCACATCTGTTCTCAATAAAAAATCATAGACTTGTGAAATATGAAAAATCGCCTGCATATACTGGCATTGTGGTTTTTATTAAATTACCATTGCAGATACAATGTTTACCTTATGCAAAATTTAAAGTGAAAGTTAAACAGATTTTAACCGATGAAACTTTTTACTCAGTAAAGGAATTATTAAATCACAAGTTATGATATATGCCATACTACTTGTTTATATTATTTATTTTAAATGTACTTTAACTTGTAGTGGCTTTAATTTCATTGTGCTTTTTATTTATTATGTAATTGACGTACGCATATAGAGTGTTAGTTGGGAGGCCAGAGGGGAAAAGACCTTTGGGGAGGCCGAGACGTACATGGGAGGATAATATTAAAATGGATTTGAGAGAGGTGGGATATGATGGTAGAGACTGGATTAATCTTGCTCAGGATAGGGACCAATGGCGGGCTTATGTGAGGGCGGCAATGAACCTCCGGGTTCCTTAAAAGCCAGTAAGTAAGTAAGTAATTGACGTGTACATCCATGTATAGAATAAACAATCAATCAATCAATCAATCAATCAACATTATGATGCAAAATTGAAATGTAAAGAATCAAATTGCTAGAAGTCGTATGATCTGTAACAATTATTATTGTGATAAGCCTCCCAACTAATACTCTATATGCATTTCTGGATTTAATGTTCCTAATTATGTTAGGTGAAGAATACAATGCGTGCAGTTCTGTGTTGTGTAACTTTCTCCATTTTCCTGCAACTTCATCACTTTTAGCCCGAAATATTTTCCTAAGCACCGTATTCTCGAACACCTTAACTTCTGCTCCTCTCTCAAAGTTAGTCCAAGAATACCATACAGAACAACGGCGTAAATTAATAGCATATAAAAATATTCATTGTTCGTAAATTTTGACATCATCCACACTGAATATCAACCATCGGTATCAGGGCTGCCAAGACACTAACACACACTGTAACTGATTCTTCTCATAATACTTGTATAAGAGGGAGGCGAACTCCGGTCTGTCATTAAATATGACATATTTGTCCCTTGCTCCCTTTCTGAGTGCAGTGTTGCAACATCTTCACATTGTACGCTAAATTAAAATGTGTGGTTTTTAAAATCAAATTTACTGAAAACCATCCATTCTATTAAAATGCGCCAAAGGGATAAATAATTCTTTATTAGATTTCCTGTCGAGATGGACAAAAATTACAAATCTACTCGCAATAGTTATCGAATTAGAGGAAGTTGAACATTTGGCAAAAAAAAAAAAAAATTCTGAGAAAACTACGAACTTCCTACCAATATGGTATGAAACTTTTTTGTTATATACAACATGAGAAATTTAATCTGAAAATTTGTGTGGTTATTTCACTTCCACCCTGTACAGTATGATAGCAGTAAATTGATTAATTTACGGATCATGGAGTAGTGACGTGTTAAAGTTTACACTTTGATAACTGTATCAGTAGCTCTTACGTGTTTGTGCTTTTCCTTGATAGGAAAGAGAAGCTCGGATTGACTCTAAGCGGAAGAATGAACGCAGTTCAATAGTATTTGCATTTGGAAGTTCAACCCCGAGAATGCTAGAGCCTGCTGATACTGGTGGTTCCTTCTGGGGCACTAGAAGGTAAGTGAACAAGCCTTGAAATATTTGAATACATAGTTTTTCAATATAATGAAAGTCTAAAATCTTTAAAAAAAAATTCACTGTTTTAACATTTGTTAAAGAAAGGTGATATATCTTAATATACCATACTGCATCATCAGTAAATAACTCACAGTATTTACAGTTAATATAAGATTTATTTAGTTTTCCTTTATAAGATCATTTACAAAGTTAAATTTCTTCTATCCACTTCATTATAAATGCTGTACATATAAATTCGAGACATGGTAAATTTATATAATTAAAAAAATTATTATTAAACTAGCTGTACCTGTGCGCTCCGCTGCACCTGTTAGAAATAAATATAAAGTAATTACATAATTAAAATAGGGCGTTTGATCTACGGAACATCCGTGTTTGATAGAAGGATAAATCGTTTAATATGTTACTTAATTTAAATTGTATTTAAATAATTAAAATGCGGTCATTTTGGTCTAGAGAGCAATCATTTGGTGCAATGACAATTCCTTTAACATGTTTCTTAATTGTTATTACATGCAACCATAGTTTAATGAAGATAGACATATCATTTAGTTTTAATGTGTATACTTTATATTACTTGCTATATGTTTCAGAAGTTACTGTAATAACATTGTAGAATTATGTCCATCTACAGAAACTACACTTTCCAATGGTGAAATAATAATTAAACAATTAATTAGCTTCCCATATTACTTCATACAAACACAGAAACATTCTCTTAGGCTATGTTTAATAGCTTTTGAACATCCGTGTTTGATAGAAGGATAAATCGTTTAATATGTTACTTAATTTAAATTGTATTTAAATAATTAAAATGCGGTCATTTTGGTCTAGAGAGCAATCATTTGGTGCAATGACAATTCCTTTAACATGTTTCTTAATTGTTATTACATGCAACCATAGTTTAATGAAGATTGACATATCATTTAGTTTTAATTGTATACTTTATATTACTTGCTATATGTTTCAGAAGTTACTGTAATAACATTGTAGAATTATGTCCATCTAGAGAAACTACACTTTCCAATGGTGAAATAATAATTAAACAATTAATTAGCTTCCGATATTACGTCATACAAACACAGAAACATTCTCTTAGGCTATGTTTAATAGCTTTCGATTGTTGTTGTCCAAGGCCCCTTATAGACGAAGTCATTTGTTTTTATTTCAGTACAGCGCCTTAGATGGTGTTATTGTAATTTTAAAACTCATTATCTCATTAAATATCAGTCCTATCAAAATTTTGTATAGAATAAAACTTATTGGAAATTATTTTTAAAGAAACTTTTGTTATGTAATATTTTTCATGAAAATCAATAATAAGCGAGATATTTCGATTTATTTAATTCAGGCCCCCTTATAACCCCCCTTTTAAATAAAGTATTTTGAATGTCATATAGCCTAAAATCTAAGTTACAACGAACTTAATTTATATTCCAATTTTCATATAAATCGGTTCAGCCATTATCGCGTGAAAAGGTAACAAACATCCAGACAGACAGACAGACAGACATACAAAAAATAATTTCAAAAAAGCTATTTTCGATTTCAGGATGGTTAATTATACATGTTAACACCAATTATTTTTGGAAAATCGAAAATTACCAGATAAATTTTGGCTACAGATTTATTATTAGTATAGATAATAAGCCTCGCAATACAAATGTTGACATTACACTTACACGTTTTGAAATATGCATTTAATTCTAATTGTAATTAACAATTTCATTCTTAGGTTGAAATATGCGAGACTTTATTATATTCTTGTGTATTCTTATAGTGTACAATATAACTGTATTTTCTTAAATCTTCCAATTTTCTGCGTAATAGTGTTTTCTGCATACTTTCTTAATATATATTTTAATTTCACATCACTTGTGTTTCTTTGTTACGTAATTTCCATACATCCAATAAGATAGAAGTACATGTGTTAACATTCATTCACTTGGTATTTTTGTAATTACGAATTTACTAGAGTTGGATTCAATTTCAAACAACAAAATGAATATATTGACCCCATTCATGATTTAAAACTTTTACACTCTTCAGTGTGGTTGGAAATGTTTATGTTTTTACACTATGTATGTAGAAACAGGCAACTTTTCGAAGCTACATATGGGCTCCAACCTAGAAGAATAGCTCTTGGCAATGGATCAAGGTAGCTAGAATGTATAGGTAACAGATCTAAGAAATAGGTTACTTTCGTCTTGCCATCTCTGCTGATGTAAAAGATTTATTTCTTTCCTCTAGGAAATACTACTATATTGAGACTATTTTGCTCTTGTCATTATTTGACATTGTACTCTTTCAATTAATATCAACCTTACACACAAGGTTAGATTCCTGTGGCATGGGGTAATAAAGATTTCAGACATTTTTTCTTCCCTTTGAAGGAATAAATTTCTAGTTATTGTCTTAAGTTTTCATATATTTGTGTCATTCCTTCATTACTCTTGGATATTTCCTTTTCGAGTCCACACCTGTGGAGTAACAGTTAGCACGTCTAGCCGCGAAACCAGGTGGCCCGGGTTCGATTCCCGGTCGGGACAAGTTACCTGGTTGAGGTTTTTTCCGGAGTTTTCCCTCAACCCAATATGAGCAAATGCTGGGTAATTTACGGTGTTGGACCCCGGACTCATTTCACCGGCATTATCACCTTCATCTCATTCAGACGCTAAATAACGTAAGATGTTGATAAAGCGTCGTAAAATAACCTACTAAAATAAAAAAAATTTCCTTTTCGAAACTTACTTAAGTATCCTGGAGACTGTAAGTGTAGCCTTTCTTCACATTTATTATAAAGTCAGTCTTTAGCTATAAGAAAATTGTTGAATAGTGCAAAAAAAAGGGGGGGGGGATATTAACAAGGAAATTTACTGATGAACTGTTAAATTATTGGAATAAATATATTATGATATGATATTTATTATATTATAGATCACAGACAAAGTACATACAAGTAATCAATTGAACCCTTACATTACACACTTTATAATAATTTTTTACACAAAGATATAATATTATTTAAATACAATTTCTACAATTTACATATTTAATAAACAATTTTTTTTTAATCTTACACTTGCTTTTAGTTTTGTGCAAGACTCAACTCATTCTAGTATGTAGTTACAATCAGTATTTGTTCACCTTCCTATTTATTTATTTATTTATTTATATATTTATTTTCTTTTTTTTTTTCATTCAATTCTATTTCATTTATTCTTTCCATTCTAATTTTTTTAGTCAAAAAGAAATATAAACCTAATTGCTTTTGCAGTTTTGTATTATTATTATTATTATTCAGTTTTTTATAGCTATTTCTTTATTTACAGTATTTGTAGAAACTTTTCATTTATAAATTTCATTCGTATATCTTTTGTATTTTGACATTCAAGAACGATGTGAATGTTATCTTCTCTCCGTCCACATAATGGGCATGTGCCTTGAGGTATATTGCCTCTATTACGTCTTAATTTCCAAATCCCCAGTCTGAACCAGGCTAGTCAAAATCTTTCTTTCATATTCATTATATTCTTTAAAAAAATATTAGGGATCGCATTTCATTGATACTACTAAAATCATTTTGCCTAGTTATATTTTTACATCTTGATTTAATTAGATTTAGGCTTGCTGACATATTTCTTGTAGCTAAGCTATTCCATAACCTCCCTAGCCCAATATTAAAGATGTTATTTGTAATATTCACGATTGCTTTATTTGTCGTATTAGCAATTTGATTTAATAAATATTGTTTCATAAACTTATTTTGGTCACTTTGGATTCTTTTAATTAAGTATTTTGTGTTCCTAACTAGGATTGTACTCATTATACTGTCTATTCCCATTTCTATTCTAGCTGGATTATTTGAAGAATTTAAACTAATATTTAATACTTTTTTACAATATGCGGCTCTTATTCTATTTAAATTTATTAATGCTTTTTCTTCTAATCCCCATATCTCATCATCATCATCATCATCATCCTTCACGAATTAGGCCTCTGTAGACCTGTTTCGGCCCCATCTAGCAGTCTTCTTAACGGTCTTCCTGGTCGACGATGTCCTCTGGGTTTATATTGCATCATAATTTTTGGGATTCTTGAATTTTCCATTCTTCTTACATGATCTAGTCAATTGAATTTGTATCTGGTGATTTTTTCTTCTACTGACTCTACTTCTAATTGTTCTAAAATTTCTTCATTCCTTTTTCGGTCTAAAAGAGTATATCCTGCTGTTCTCCTGAAAAATTTCATTTCCGTTGCTTTGATTCTGTTCATGTCTTTTTTCTTTAATGTCCAAATCTCGCTTCCGTATAGAAGGGTGGGTAATGCTAGTGTATTATATATTTTTATTCTTGTAGATTTTTGTACTAATTTAGCTTTTAATGTATTGTTTATTATTCCTAGAATTTGTGTAAATTTGGTAATTTTCTTGTTCACATCTTTTTCATTTTGATAAGATATTTCACAACCCAGATAATTGAAATTTTGCACTTGTTCGAGGCATTGGTTATTGTGTATTATCTTACTTCTCACTGGGTCTTGTCCTAAAAATGCCATTACTTTTGATTTTTGTGCTGAAATTTCCATCCCAAAATCTTTTAATATTTCATTTAATGTATACAATCCTCTTTGTAAATTATCCTCTGAATTGGAAATTATGACTTGATAGAGTAAGGTATTTAATGTTAGAGCACTGGTTATTTTGATTCCTGATGTGTAGATTTGGTTCCATTTTAAAATAATTTCATTTATATAAATATTAAATAAAGTTGGTGATAGTGGACAACCTTGTCGAACTCCATTATTAACTAATTTTCTTTCGGATATAGATAATTTGATGACAACCCATATCTCATATCCATATAATAATCTAGATTTGAATAAATAAATAACGACTTCATTTTGTTAACATTTTTGGTGTTATATTACCTGATTCACTAGTTTCGATGTTGTTTGCATCATCCTCTGAATCCTATAGAGTTCCAGCACTGTGTTTTGTTTTTTTGTTGTGGTGGGATGTGTTCATGATCTATTGAAAAGAATGTGTGTTCTGAAATTCAATTGAGTGCTGAGGATGTCTATACAATCACGAATACAATCCACCACAATAATAAAACAAAAAATAGTCCTGTAACTCACTAGGATTCAGAGGATGATGCAAACCAGTGGCGGTTCCTCGGGGGAGGGAAGGGAGGAACGTCCTCCTCACATTTTTCTTCTTTTGAAATTAAATACCAAATAAAATATGTGCCTTGAAATTCAAAGAAGATTCGATAATTTTTAAGTTCACAGCTATAAGAAAACCTCGGTTGATCGAGTTTTAAACACTGGGCCCTCATGTGCTGCTAGAAAACTGTGAGAAAGATACGAGATTGTTTGTGTGGAGGAAAGCCAATCCATTCCTCCTTTACTGCAGTTAACACACATAGACAACAGCGCACTAGCGGCCAGAGAAAGAAGCAGAGTTTTAAAGCAAGTAAATGAACGGATAGGGAGGAGATCCTCCTCTGAATCAGCGCATGGGCGGGAAATAGAAACCGACTGGTCGTGCAGCAAGCTCGCTACCGCTGCCATCTAACGATCTTGCATTCAACCAGACTATAACACATCCAGGAGGAGGCACAATAAAAACAGTTTTAACGCAACGCTATGAAAGACACCATATAAACATTTTTTTTTTTTTTAATTATAAATCAAAAATATTATTCATTGCACTTTATATAAGCTACTATCCATGGTTTGAAACTTTCAAGGATATTTGAAAGTTAAAGTCGGGTTTATATAAAACAAAGAGGAAGTAGTTCTACATTAGTATCACAGATCTTTTTGGCCCCTGAAATTCACTTCCATTCATTGTGTACTAGATAGGGCAACAGCCAAGTTGTCAGTTTTGTACAAATATTTGAAACTGAAAGTAGTACTCCAAACTACATTATTTTTAACATAAAAAATTTATTAGCTACCGGCAACTTTTAACAATAATGGTAGTATGGCTTTACAAGAACTAATATTCTTCAAAAGTATGTGATACTGAACTTGTAAAATGTACATGTGGCAACACAGACCACGTGGTACAGTTTTCTCGCTTTCCTCAGATTATTTCCCATTCCCATTTCCTCAGTTCCGATTACATGTTAGTTGCTATAGTCTCTTCCAACACGTGTGATGCTGTAGTGTGCTCGAAAAATGCTGCGAGGTGAATTTCCTTGTAATTGTTAATATGTGCAATTATTTAACAATGAATGGAAGTGAAAACATATATTTTGGAAAATTTAGGAAACTCAGTTTTCAAGAACAGATTATTGCTATACAGAAGGGAAGACCAATCCCAACACTACCTGGTCTTACATTTATGCATGTTGGCTAATTTGTAGCATGTTTCATTTAAGAAAAGTGTCATTTCGTCCTTTTACCTTCTTTCCTCCCCTTAAGAAATACGCAGGAGCCGCCACTGATGCAAACAACATCGAAACAAGTCAATCAGGTAACATGACACGACAAATGTATAGGTCTAATGTTAACACAGTGAAGTCGTTATTTATTTATTCAAAAAACGTAACAGTTCATCAATGATTATATAAGTGTTAAAAGAATGTATTCAAAAATGAAGAAGGAAATTCAATATGTTTAATCTTTTTTGTGAAAGCACGATTACATTATATGACCTACTGCAACTGAAATGGGATGTTTGGTTTCAGAGCAACATCCACAACAAATGTGATGATGTTCACAGCAGCAACTGCAGCACCGTTGACTCGTCGATCGTCAGAACGGGAGCTGGATGGTAGCAAGAAGAGAGCCACCTCTGCCAGTGGTCTAGATCGCAAGCCAGGGGAAGGTTAGTACTTTAATAATTTCCAATAGTGTATAACAAATGTGTAGATGTTGTGTGAAGAACAATTTCAGCTGCATACGTATACTTCTGAGCCACTGATAATCGTTAATTTCATTGAAATGAAACTGAAAATTGTTTTCAAGTGAAGTGTTATTTGAGGTAAGAAAGCTCATTGTTAGGATTGAAAACTTTATTGAACTGTTAAGTTCTTTAAAATGAACAATCACTTCAGTGTATTAATATTAAATAGCTTTTGACTGGCGTGACACAGCACCTTATTTCATTGAATTTGCTACTTCAGGGAAAGAACCAAATTGTCACACAGCTCTATGATCATATTCGAGCCTTTCAAATCAAGCTTAGACTGTGGGAAAATCAGATCTCTAATAATAACTTCGTTCACTTTTCATCATAAAAGAGTACCATTGAAAATTATGGGGGTATGCCCCATATCAGCTATTATGCAACACTGATCAAGTCTCCGAAATTAATTCAATGAGAGATTTAAGGATTTCCAACATCTGACATAATTTTCTTTGTTCTTTGCTTCCTTTGCAGTTGATGTTGAAAGGATAAAGAAGAAACGTAACTTGAAGTTATTCATTTACAGCGTGATTCAGTCCTTCAAGAGGCATTTACAAATGTACTCTTACCAGAATTTTACTCACAAAACTTCGGTGAAAATATCCCATAATGAATGCTGAATGTTACTAAAATACTTTCAATGTTTGGCGAACAATTTTTCTCCCTCTTAAAGTTGAACAAGTCCAAATGTTGAACAAATCCAAATTAAAAAGTGTGTGTGTGTGTGTGTGTGTGTGTGTGTGTGTGTGTGTGTGTGTGTGTGTGTGTGTGTGTGTGTGTGTGTGTGTGTGTGTGTGTGTGCGTGCGCGCGCGCGGTTTTTTCGGATTCCACATACTGTGGGTAGATAGCAGGACTGTGACCCATTTTCAAGTTGCACACCACTTCAGTGGGCCATGTTATGCATGATGTATATCTGTGAGGAGTTATGTCGTGTACTAGGGTGAGTGTATGTGTAAGTGTATGAAATGGATGAGGATAATGATGAAGGTAAGAAAGGGAGAAGGGGAAACCCGGTGTCAGCACATAGCCTATTCCTGTCGAATAACACCAAGGGGGGCTGCCAGGCTTAACGTTCCTATCTGACAGACGAATCACTATCAACAGTGACATATGCCTTCTCTTCATATGCACTGCGAAGAGTTTTGGGATTTAACCCAAGCATATTGGTGCACAATTTAGTGATTAGAAGTTGTGCACCGCCATCTCTACTAGTCCCAAGGTAGAAATTTTACATGAAAATTTCTGATCCTCCAGGAATCGAACCATTATGAGAGTTGTATCAAGCCAGAACATTTCACCAGATTTCAAACATCAGTAATTCAGTTTTAAACATATATAGTAATTTAAAATAGTGCATTAAATTTCATGTTGTGGAACTGTGAGGGGAGTTTATATTTTATTTAATTCAGTCATGTCAGATTCTGTTCGCCCTACATGAGAGGATGACATATGAGTATGGAAGTATGCAGGATGTATGAAGATGAAGGTGATAATGACGGCGAAATGAAGCCAGGGCCTGGCGCCGAACATTACCCACCATTTGCTCTTAATGGGTTGAGGAAAAACTCTGGAAAAAGGCCTGAACCATGCAACTTGTCTCAATCAGGATTCGATCCTGGGCCTGCTACTTTTTCAGTCAGACACACTAACCACTACTCCAAAGAAATGGACTTCTTTGAGTATTAGAGATGTATATTTTGTTATAATTTTGGCTCTTAAGTATGCTTGTAATGCTGAAATCATGTCTTAATGTTAAATATAAAATCAGATACCCATCTGGCAGATGAATGGTACATAGACATTCATTACATGTACATAATCCAAAAGAAACATTTATTATCTAATATCAGGTTGTAAAAATTGCATCTTTTGCACAGGTTATATTAATAATTGTTATAAATTTGCAAATATTTATCACTTTCTGCTTACAATAGATACAAAATTAAAGTTCTACTTTAAGCTTACAATTTTTCTTCCTTATACAGTAGAAAACTTAAATACAATTATTTTTTCAGCATTTGAGATGCACGTATGTAAATTATAATTCCAGTAACGAGAAAATTTAATCAGGTTATGTCTACACTGATTACAGATTAAAACAGAGCACTTATCTTTGTTACTTAGTAGAATATTTTCAGTTTTAAGTCAACTTCAATGGTCATATTTTAGTGCTTCTAGTTGATAATGGAGGGGGAAGTAATTTTATATTCTAGGATGCTAATGAAGCATCTGCATGGAAAGACTGAGGGAGACCCCAGTCAGATTACCTGGTCCCTGGACTGAAAAACAAACGAAGCTGTCACATAACATAATAATGGCCACTTGGTAGTGCTCTTCAGAAAATGTTTGTGTTCTATAATATATGGGCAGGATTTGGAATTATCTTAGATCGTTATGTTTGTAACATTTTGGTTATGTTACTTTGTTATGCTTTTATCTTCATATAGTTGTCCTCCATTTTGAATCTTGCGTACACTACTTTTAACACTTGAATATAACTAATTGATTAACTAGCGGACTTACTCGTGTTAATTATGTAAGTTTGTGCGGCTTACAGCTGTTTCGGTGCTTCAATACACCATCCCCAGAGCCTACTAGATCTCGGTGTCATCTCGAACTTCTCTGCCTGTTATGTGGGTGCGTTTGATTGTTGAATTGTGTTGAAATTGGAGTCAAATAGTGTGTGTGTGTGTGTGTGTGTGTGTGTGTGTGTGTGTGCGTGTATGTGTGTGTGCGTGCGTGCGTGCGTGCGTGCGTGTGTGTGTGTGTGTGCGCGTGCGTGCTGAAATTGATCTGTGTGTTGAGAATTTGATCGGGGTGTGTTTTAGTGTGTTTGTATATTTCGTATTGTTCTAGTGTGTTGAGATTTTGGTTCTTGGGTTGTATATGTAGGATTTCCATGTCCGCATTTATGTTATTGTATGTATGTTACCACATAGCATACAGAACAGAAAACACACTACAAAGACATCTCAACACACAAAAAACACAAACAAATAAATACGACCACACAGGTGTATACAAACTCACATGTAATAGTTGCGACAAGTTCTACATAGGACAGACAGGCAGATCATTCCAAACACGCTACAAAGAACACATTAAAGCAATAACCAGAGGACACAATACATCTACATACGCCAATCACATAACCAATGCTAACCATGCATACAATAACTTAAATGCGGACATGGAAATCCTACACATACAACCCAAGAACCAAAAACTCAACACACTAGAACAATACGAAATATACAAACACACCAAAACACACCCCGATCAAATTCTCAACACACAGATCAATTTCAGTACACACACACACTAGGTTCGTTCCAACAGCAGTCAGGAACCATCCGTAACCATCGTGAGCATGCGCAGTACAGAAAAAGCATTCCAACACAATCCGAACCAGTCCTGAACCGGAAACATGTACTGCAGTCAGGCGTTCCAACAAGCTTTTGACACAGGTTCGGAATGGTCAGAAATAATACGCGGATTGAAGCATGTATGGAAGAGTACGCGAGACGCGCATGTGCATAAGCTCACCAACGTCTCCCGGATACTGAAGAAAGACATGGTCGACTGTTCACATCAATGAGGTTAAAGATGAAAAGTGACAGTGCAGACGAATAATAAAACTAGAGATTTAATTTAAACTTTCGCCAAAAAGAAATGGAATGGAAATTATTTGGGTATTGAAATAGTTAATTACAATTTCAACATGCAGCTTTGATTAAAAGTATAATAAATAACGTACATACATTAATAATTTAAAAAAAAAAACTATTTTTAAATGAGAGTCCCCCAGTACATGACATTGAATTGGCGGAATTCTTGCCTTCCATATTTTTTGTCATCTTTTTATAGAAAATGATCGAAATTCTATTTTCTGCAATTAGAATTAGCTGCGAAACGATAATAATTAATTATCCCGTTCTTAGCAAAGATGATCACAGTTATAGCATCTCTGGATTTAGTACATAACGATCTGCAAAAGCGCTCCAACAGCGTCCAGTCCAGTTTCAATCCCATAGCAGATGCTCAACTAGCGCATGCGCATAAGATGGTACAGGAACCGTACATGAACTGATCCATGAACCTCTTGTTGGAACGAACCTACTATTTGACTCCACTTTTCAACACTATTCAACAATCAAACGCACCCACATAACAGGCAGAGAAGTTCGAGATGACGCCGAGACCTAGTAGGCTCTGAAGATGGTGTGTTGAAGCACCGAAACAGCTGTAAGCCGCACAAACTTACATAATTAACACGAGTAAGTCCGCTAGTTAATCAGTTAGTCATATAGTTGTGTTGAAATTGTAAAAAAAATTGTCGGTCTTCTATTGAACAAAATTAAAATTGTTCATTACCAGTATATCATTGAAACTATTCAGATATGAATGGAAATAAGTGACTGATCCTGCTTGACTACCATGAAAACATATGCAAAACAGTATTTGTTGTAAATCCATTTGCATTGCATATTGGGAAAGTATCCTTCATACAGCTGTATGTGCCTGATTTATAATAGAGTGTATTTTAGTAAGTTTTAAATCAATATGTGTGTATGTGTAGAAAAGAAATTATTGAATTGCATACCTTGTAAAAGTATTATCGTCTCAGAGAATATTGAAATGTATTTGTGATTGTTTGAATTTATACAGCTCATGGCAAAAGCAAAACCCCTTTTGTTTGTTATATGCAGCAGCAGCAGGAGCTTATTCTTAGGAATTAATTTGGCCAGTTTATGAGTCTATATAAGTTTTAACTTTGTAATGCTGCCCATTCTGTTTCAGACAAAATTATCCTGTTGTATTAGAAACCAGATTTAATGCTGAATCCTTTGTTATTAATACAGGAACAATTCCCCATTTTATTTGCAGATATGAAAATGTCTTCTTCTATGTACGAAGTATTCCACTGGAACTCATCTCCTGAGCCCACCAGTAGACCCACCACCCAGAGGGCTAAAAGCCTGTCCCTTGCCCCCGGCTCAGAGCCAAAGACAACCCCGGCCAAAACTGCACCTGAGGTTCCTAGCGACTTGAATTTGAACCTAGATGGTCGAGCCTATAGCTTTTCGAGTGCCCCTCACACGCCCTCGAACCGATCCGTTCGAATTGGCAGTATTTTTGGGGGCTTGTCCGGCGGTGAGTGACACTTGGAGACCCCGTCGATGCTCTTCCTAGTTTCTCTTAGGCAGATAAATATGCTGAGAACCCATCTGCATGGTTGGAAACTTCATTCATTACAATAGCAATCGTCCAGATCTTGTTTCTTGTGATTGAGTCAAATTAACCATTGAAAAGGAATCCAGTCCCCACCTAATTGTTAGTGATGTCCATATAACATGTGAGTTCCTGCATTTACTTCTTGTTGGTTTGATTTTTTTTTTCCTAATCTTTAGCTTTTTTTCTCGTGTATGTGGGCTGACAGACGTACTTTGGCATGTTCTGATATTGACGGCCGGACATGCTATTATTTGCTTGATGTGTCGCTTCTGTTCCATTATGTCTTGCGGCAAATGAACAGGCTTCAAACGCAATGTGTAGCGTATATCTTGAAGCTTTCTTTGGCCATGAAACTAAGAATGTTATTTTTATTTTTCCACCCCGCTAATGCAGACGTATCTGTATGCATATTAGCCATGTGCTCATGCATAGTTTCTGTTGCATGATGTTTCATTTTTAACAATAGGATTATAATTATTAGTTTTAATTTCTATTATATAAACATGTTTTAGGGTAGTAATATAGGCATTATTTTGCCCTTTATTTTCATTAATATTATGTATTTGTAAATAATTTATTTGGAAATTGAGTGATTCAGTGAGAGAGTGAATAAACTCACAACTAAAATGATAAATGACTTCAGAATACACAAGCTACCATATTTTCATTATTGAAGTAAAGTACAAATAATGCTCTCGTGTTAAAATATCTGTGAATGCCACAGTAATTATTAAAATATATCACACAACTAAACAAGGGCACATGTTATTCTGTTAATGGAATAAACTTTGGTTGTTTGGTTGATTTTCATTGCCGACCATTTAACAAAGTTTCGATCTCAGCACTTCGTTAAATTGAAAACCATTCTCAATTTGTTTACTATAAGTATATGTATGTCAGTGCCTATAATTTCACATAGGGAATTGTAGACAAATAAGAATTATTTATTTGACATGTATCTACTCATGTATATCAAAGGCCCTCCACATTGTGATAGTTGCTATTAAGATTTCAGAACAGAGCAACAGTACATATGAACGTGAAATTAGCCTTTTTTTTATTTATATTCGTGGATGAAAGAAGCAAATCTTACTTCGTGAGACCAACAACTTTTCAATTTCTCATTACATGAAAACAGCACTTACAGTAGAATTAATTATTCCATTTAAAACCCTTTGGTTTCAGCTGGATTTCAACTTTTAATACATATATCGGTAACAAGCATGTTAAGCACTAAACCAAACCACTAAACACAACCACATTCGTGGTATCTCATTTGGCAGAGCGCTGGCTTACAGTGATAGCGGACTGGGGTTCGAATCCCATTGGTGACAGAGTTGTATTTGTGATAGACAGAATCAGAGTTCCTTTGGGTTTTTCTCGGCGTTTTCTCGTTTTCCTCCATCATTACATCATTGCTCTGCATTTCAATATCCATCATTATTTTAATAATAACTACCCAAAACCACGCAGTATGATATGACTAGCATACAGTTCGTTAGTACAGAAATTCTGTGGTGGCTGAATGGTCAGACCTTCAGACTGTCTCGCAGGCGGCCCGGGTTCGATTTCCGGTTAGGTCTGGGATTTTTTTCATTCAAAAAATCCATAGTGACACTTGTGGCGGACAAGGTCGCAGTTGGGGTTTTTCCTGGGGTTCTCCCGTTTTTCCCCAAATTAGGCATTTACATCATTCCATCATCATTTCTCCATTTCGTTACCATTCCCCCTGAACGCCAGTTGGCGATACATGGAGGGTGCTGGTCTAGGGACGAGTGGGGTTGCCTGTTCGAAACCTGGGCACACAGAACCTTAGTGTGGTCAGCCGGTGTGGGTTTGGGAATGCATCATCAGAGGGTCAGTGCAATAGATCTTAACAGGTTGCAGTGCTGGACCATAGTGCCCCCCCCCCATTAAATTAAATTCACTTCAATTCCTTAGTACATTCTTGGAGAGTGAAAGTGAACTCTAGGACCAGATAGGTGACCGAATTGACAAATGGCACCATAGATTTGTGTCACGATACCTACAACGAAAGTAGCGGTTTGGACTGCATAATTATTCAGTAAAAGGAATGGTAAGGCATAATAACCTGTTCGAGGTTGTGATGCTAGCTTTCAGGCCTCTCCTCTACACAATAGGTGAAGGGGGGAGGACAACCACGTACATAATTTCTTCCCTTCTCCCAGGGTTAGCAAACTGCTGTGTATACGATAATCAAGACCACATATATCCTGATTTTTATTGTTCTCATTTCATCCAGTTTGTTGTCAGATAATTGAAAAGACAATGACCTAGTGTTTCCAAATACAATTTTTCTTCAGCAGTAACTCATATATCTTTCTCATTATGCACCATTAGTTAAATAGCTAGAACATCAGCTTTCAACACTAGAAACGTGGAATCCCAATGAAAGTTTCGCTAAACTGGAGAATTCCCACGGTATCTTCGAACCGTGCCATTACGTTTAGCACCAAATTTAAGTAAATACACAATCTTGCCAACATAAGAACACGACGTTGGTGTGTGGCGTCGTTGGAGGGAGATATTTGTTTCTTTTCTCTCTCTACCTCCTTCGTTCTGAACATTACTGAGAGATAGCACCACTGTTAGCTACAAGATATATTTGCGCAAATATATTGAAGTAGATTATGTGACCTATTACATGACTTAGATGAGAGTCTCGAGACAAAACAGTTTTGCTATATTTCTTTTTTTATTAAATGTTAAGCACAGGAACGCCATTTCGTAATTTTATTTAAGAAACAAGCCAAACAAATTATCTTTGCATCAAAAACGGATGCTCCCTGGACCAAATTATCGTATTTTATAATTGTTTGAATGCAACAGAAGCCAGAAGTCTTGCACTTGACTAATGCAGTGAATTATTTAAGAATATAGTCGCGAATTTTACTACCACCATTTCGATTGTGTTTTGTTTGGCACGGCTCGGTACGGCCTGGTAACTAGTGGCCAGCGAGTAACTTCGACTATCGACATTGCTCTGCCGTGGGTATTATCCAGTTGTTCCGAAAGTTTTTATTGAAAGAGATAGTATTACAAACATTCTCTCAGAATATCTTGGTTTTCACTGCCGCAGATTCTTCACAGTCACTTCGTTATTATCCCATGAGCAAATATCTAATCTTCTCTACCAGCAATTTTTTTCAGTGGTTTATTTTGCGATGCCCTATCAACTGCTGTGATTATCTAGCGTCTGAATGATATGAAGGTGATAATGCCAGCAAAATGAGTCCAGGGTTCAGCGCCGAATGTTACCTGCATTTGCAGGTAACTTGTCCCAACTAGGATTTGAACCCGGGCCTGCTCGTTTCACAGTCAGGCGTGCTGTTATTCCACAGCAGTGGACTGCCAACCAAAAATATAGTCTCAAGCACATGGTAGGACCTTATAAGTATTGGCTACTACCGCTGAAAACAGCATGAGAAAAGAGAGATATTATCTCCCTACTGAATATGAAGTTTAAATCGTTCTTAAATAAAAAAATAATAGAATAAATAAATTATAAACTTTCACTTTTACTAATAAAAACTCTGATACAGACGTTTATAAGTCGAGTATAACATTATAATTGTTACAGAAGTACATCATAGTTTGGTCATTATTTTATTACGAAAAGTAACAGAATAATTGAGATACTTTATTGTAACCAATAGTATGCCCACGATAAGTATCGATAATACAACTGGGTCTGATCGATTACCATGCTATATTTTGATCAAAGAGTACAGCTACAGCAATATTATTCTAATTATATTTTGTTTTTTGATTTGTTGTTCTATGGTTACTAGGCAACTATCATTATAAAATGACAATCAGTACAAATGGCTGTTAGAGAGTCGGCCATTTTTTCTCTGTATACAATACTGAAGTTTAAATCGTCCTTAAATAAAAAGAAAAAAACAGAATAAACAAATTATAAACTTTCAGTCTTACTAATAAAAACTCTGATACAGACGTTTATAAGTCGAGTATAACATTATAATTGTTACAGAAGTACATCATAGTTCGGTCATTATTTTATTACGAAAAGTAACAGATTAATTGAGATTCTTTATTTAACCAATAGTATGCACTAGTATGCCACGATAAGTATCGATAATACAACTGGGTCTGATCGATTACCATGCTATATTTTGATCAAAGAATACAGCTACAGCAATATTATTCTAATTATTTTTTGTTTTTTTTTTTTTTTTTATTTGTTGTTCTATGGTTACAAGGCAACCATCATTATAAAATGACAATCGATATGAATGGCTGTTAGAGAGTCGGCCATTTTTTTTCTCTTAAACAATGCTTAAACAGGGGGTTTCGTATGTATAACTTCAGCAAGGCAATTCCCATGTATAGTTACACACTGCTTATACATCCATCGCTTATGCAGGGTTTACTGATAACATTTTCTGTCCCAACTCTGCATAAGACTTGTATAAAAATTATTCACAGTTTATTAGTAAGACCGTTTATGGATTATTCACTCTTGCACTGAAACACCCAATAAGAAGCTAGTAATCAATTTTCTTCAAAAGACAAAATATTAGCAGTTTAGAATTCAGTTCAGATGCTTGATTGTAAAATCAGCACTTCAAATTTGTAACATAAGATATGTTTGTTTCACCAGGTGATGAAGTCGATGCTCCTGGGCCTGGGGCCGCGGTGACAGTGCAGCAACGAGTCAACCGCAGGAAGACTGACCTGATGCCCACAATCCCCTCTCCCCGGGACTTGACCCCAACTTCCAGTTCCAGACCCTCTTCTGTCCACTTGCAAGGGAATCGTCCATTCAGCAGATCCCCAGGTAGGGCATATTCTATGTCCCGTCTGGACCAGCTGTCCCAACCGCGACGTCGTCCAGAACTGGCCGCGTTGCATGAAAAGACAACTGCACCAGAACCTGTCATGCTGGGAACCTCCCCCACCACCGCCAAGAGCATGTCGCGCAGCATGAGCCATCTGGCAGGTAGTAGAAATGTACTGCGTGGCTCACAGCTCCGTCGCTCGGATGCCTCGCGCAGCATGTCCCAGCTGAGCGGCAGTGGTCAGGGGCATCCGGTGCCACCACCCCGCACTACGCGTGCTGAGAGGCTGCGCCAAAGGGCCCGTGAAATGGCTGTCCGCAATGTGACGGGTAGCACTGGACAGCTTCAAGGTAAGTGGCATGGGTCTGGCTGGGTTCAATGTGTTTTCAGCGTCATGGCAAGCCTGAATCTGAACAGATTTTGTATTTAGATATAATAAATATCAAGATCAAAAAACTTCACACCAATTAGAGTCGACGGCAATTGGGAAGGCGGTTGTCTGCTTGCGTTTGCGTCGAGAGAGACAGATAGAGAGAGCAAGGCAGCGTACAACATTGCCACATCATACTTCACGCGCACGTGTAATACAAATAGCGCAGGAGAGAATTTAAATTATCCAGTCCACACCTGTGGAGTAACGGTTAGCGCGTCTGGCCGCGAAAACAGGTGGCCCGGGTTCGATTCCCGGTCGGGGCAAGTTACCTGGTTGAGGTTTTTTCTGGGGTTTTCCCTCAACCCAATATGAACAAATGCTGGGTAACTTTCGGTGTTGGACCCCGGACTCATTTCGCCGGCATTATCATCTTCATCTGATTCAGACGCTAAATAACCTAAGCTGTTGATAAAGCGTCGTAAAATAACCTACTTAAATAAAAATAAAATCAATTATCCAAAGACAATAATGACCTTAGCCGTTGATTACTGTAAGCATGACATCAAACATAAACTCTTTCCTCCACTAATAATATTCTTTGCAAGGTTTTCAATCCCACACCACATGCTTCTGCAGTCGTTTCTTGTGCATTGGCAACGTTGCAGCAGCATCAAGATGGCCGGCAGCATTCTGCTCGTCAACGTTTTTAAAATAATTATACACCTTAAACACTATTTTCCACGCCTGCCTGTGCAGTACTTGTCTTTTCACAGTCTCTTCTTCCATTTATTTACCTTACATACACACAGTAAATGTTAGTTTTACTTATTCAATGTATTGAAACACTCGCATATGAACAAACGAACTCTGGAAGTGCTTGTTATAGACTGATTCTGATTGGTTCTACTGTACAAGCTTGTGACGTCACGTGCCAGAAATGCTAAGGCGCATGTAGGAGCCGACCGCCTTCCGAACTGCCGTCTAGTCTAGCCATGTTGCTAGAGCATTGGTTGACTTTCCATTCTGTATATATGGACTAAAGTCGAAATGAATGCAAATACACTACATTCATTCACAAATGTACTTCCAGTTGAACCTGAATTTCAATACTGGTTGTTCAAAGGTATTCATAATTACTCTGAAATATTTCGACTATCTTTGTTGAATAAGTAAACAAGAGTGTTTCTGTAAATTGTAAATTTCATTTTATTGAAAAAATTGTACTTTTAATGCTTGCATACATATAAACAAACGTTTACTAGTATTCATTATTTCCTACTACTAATTGAAATTCTTAGTTTGGAATAATAAAATTTGCTTCACTCATATAAATCATCAATATCTTAAAAGTGTCGTCAGATTCATGTGTATTCTGTTCTTAATTCATTCAAACACATGGCTTGCTCGGACAACAAAAGAATATCCATTCAACAGATTGAACCCTATGTGAATGAAGCATGGGAAATAATTGTGTGCAGCGGTTATATATAGTATATCTGCTGTTCACACTTGTATGGCTTGTTTTTAGTAATGAGAAAAAGAAAGGAAATATTATTTACTTGTGTAAGCTTTCTTCATTTCTTGCATGTGATATGTCAGGACTTCGAGTTAGATATCGTATCAATATATAATATACTAGATAAATATTTGCAAAAATATCCGACAGTTCTATTTTATTATAATTTATTGTCCAGATGTTGTTACTTTTATTCGAATTTTAAACTTCTTATTATCTGACAGAGTTTGTAGTTAAAATTTCAAGCCAAAATATATTATCGAAACAGAGAAACTTCACTCTTCCCCTGATAAAATTTCAAGAAAAAAAAAAAGTAATATAGTATGAAGTTGACTTTATCTATCAATTTTTTGCTATTGCAGAATAAGTCGTGTAGTATTGATTCGTTCATTTTCTGTATAATTCAATGCAGTAAATTGTATGCCTAATTTCAGTTTGTACCAGAAAATTAAAGAAGGGCATGTCATTATATTCCAAACATTTCAAACCAAAATTTTGTGCCGTGATTGTTTTGTGTTAACTCGGACTTCGTATTTCCGCCTTCTGTATGTTTGTGCTTGTGTCGCTTGTGGTGGAAGTTTGATTTAATTACATACCGGTACTCATATTCTACCATTGTGACACATTTTATATAGCTACCGGTACATTGAATATAATTAGGAAGATTACACAAGTAAATCATAGTTTAAATACATGACGCTAAAATGTCAGTGCATTGTTGCATTTGAGTAGTGTGAAGAAAAGCATGAATTGAAATACATTGTTGTTTAATTGCTACGCCTGTACGTGCTAGTACAAAAATCCCACGAGGAATTGACTTTTACATTATTTATTAATATGAAAAGAGTCTTATCCTCGTAACATATTTATCTATGTAGTAATTATAACAAGAAATTAGGCTGATGTAGGTTTATAGAATATCTGTGTGGGCTACTTTCACCTGATTGTTCTTTTCATGTCTGAAGAGATTTTTTTTTCTAGATAACAATGTAACGAGACTGAAGAAGTCACAAGTTACATCATAACAAAACACTCGATTGCTGCCAAAGCTCAGAAAATTCATTGATCTGTTTTTTCCTTCAACGTTAATTGCAGTTCTTGCTATGCCTGCACACCATGAAGTATTAATTTCGTTAAAAGAACAAGAAATATTTGTATTGATACATAGGTTGGATAAAAAGTAATGGCAACACTGCTGTCACATGACGATGGTGCGTTCGAGAGTTGCCAGCTGTATGGACATGAACAAGGACTGTTAGATGAGTTAGTGTAGCCAGCCGCGACAGTACTCTGTCAATCTACTGCAGTGTGTAGAACGTTGACTTTCATAAGGATAGTGCGAGCGCTCTAAGATCATGTTTACAAAACTAGAGCAACGTTCCTGGATCAAAATTGAAGTGGCACGAGGTCGTAGTGCACAAGAATGTTTTCAGGGACTGTGTGAAGCATGTGGCGATGCAGCGTTGCCATATCGCACAGTGGCACAATGGGTTAAAGCGTTTCAGGAAGGCCTTGTTGGAAGTGCTGTGAAGGTGATGTTCATTGTGGCATATGATATTGATGGGGTAATACTGCACCATGCTGTACCTCCAAGGCAGATGGTAAATGCGGACTACTACTGCAGGTTCTTGCAGCACCATCTTCGCCCAGCCCTCAGGAGAAAACGACGACACTTGGTGGTACAGAATCCCATCATTCTTTATGATAATGCAAAGAGTCATACCGCTGCTGCTGTCAAGGACCTCTTGCGTCGCTGGCAATGGGAGATTCTGGAACATCCTCCGTACTCGCCCGATATGATCCATGCGATTATGATCTTTTCATCAAAGTAAAAGAACCACTGTGAGGGACCCGGTACAATACCAGAGATGAACTTATCCGTGCTTTAAGGCGGTCAATAAGGAACATCAACAAAGATGGACACGCTGATGGTGTACGACGCCTTCCAAACATTTGGCGAAAGGTAATAAATAAGGGGGGCAACTATATAGAAGGTACGTAAATGTTGTATCCCTGTGAATAAAGCCATGTCAGAAATATCGAACTGTTGCCATTACTTTTTATCCAACCCAAGTATTAATTCACAAACTTCGTGCAAATGTTGACTGAAAAGTAATGTCTTCATTTTAAAAATTTACGAAGTGATCAGATAGTGGACAATGCAGGCATTTTTCATTAAACAGTTCATGTACTATTATGCGTTGTTTGGGTGCTAGGTTGCTTCAAATTACTGCAACTTGTGAACATTAATGTGGTACATGAAGCATTTTGCTATCTGTTCATTGCAATGCATGACTGAAGATGTAGACATGTAGGCAATTGGCTGATCAATGTTGACATAATTTTTGCTTTCTCTCAAAATTTCTCTACATACACTACTAGTGCTATATTGCTTTTTATTATGGGGGCAATGGAGTAAAACACTTAATAATTCTATATTGGTAGCCTTAATGTGTCCTGTGGAACTTGACATGCTGCTAGTGTTGAGAGGTATTGCACTCAAACAATGCACAATAGGATATCCATCACTTAATAAAAATGATTATATTGGTGTCCTAGACCTGCCTGACATTTGTTTGATACACTCTGTACACTTCCTCGAATGGAAAATACACGAAAATACACATTAAAGACTGAAATCAATATTTATAAAAAATTATATTTCTTTATGTAGTACAGTAGAATCCCTGTTAACCGGCACAAAAGGGACCAAGCTAGTTCTGGATACGAGATTTTTCCGGATAATTGAACAAATACCGGTATATACAAAAAAGTTCATATTTCATGGTGCCAAATGTTGAAACTGCAGCCATATGAAGCTTATTTCTTTATCATTTGCTCTTAACTGAATAAACATAAAAACTGGGTAAATTTTTCTTATTAAAACACATCAGACAACACAAATAATACATTAATTTTAGGTTAGGATATTCACTGGAAACGAAAGTTCGTGCGAACTTCTTAATGTGGCAACACTGATGGCCCGAACATAACTAAATAAATATAAAATCTGTGTGAATTTACTTTATTAAAACACAAATAATACACCAATTTTAGGTTCGAATATTCACTGAAAATGAAAGTTCGTGCGAACTTCCTAATGTGGCAAAATTGCCAGGCCAGACTGTCAATCTGGCAGATTTAAACTTTTTTTTTTTTTTTGCCCAGCTAAAAATGTCGTTGTTTTGGTATTGCCGGTTACGAGGGATTTTACTGTAAAACAAATTTCTTATTTTTGAGTAAATTTTCTCTCGTAACAGTTCTTTAAAAAACATGATTTTAAGTTGTTATATCAGGGCCACCTTAAGTCTGATTAGTACCG
This sequence comes from Periplaneta americana, assembly GCF_040183065.1. NCBI lineage: Eukaryota > Metazoa > Arthropoda > Insecta > Blattodea > Blattidae > Periplaneta > Periplaneta americana. The sequence continues at coordinate 27,010,933 of NC_091127.1, read as the reverse complement.
GTACATTACTAGTCAGTGATGTATGCAATGAAGGTGGAAAGGAACGGGCCACCCTACCCCATTATCCCCTGGCTTATTTGCAACCATTCTTCGGGCTGTTGACTAAACATACATACATAAATGAGAGCCATAAAATATAATTACGTTTTTGCTGAACAAAATAAATGTATATGCTTATGAATTATATAGGAAAAAGAATATGTAGTATGCGTTGCATTTCCATATTATCTTGTTGGAAGTACTAGTAAAATATAGTTTTATGATATCTTATTGCTCTTTACATTTTTTATTACATAGTATTAATGGAAGATACAAGAATATGTAACAGCCTAAGATTATAGACACTTTATGTAAATTACTGGTACCAGTATTGTCAAATTCTAAAAACAATACAACCATTCCATCCAAAATAATAAATTTTCAAGTACTTGCACAATACTGATTTTATAATGAAAGTATTCAATCACATAGTGTTTTGAATATATGACTCAATCAGATATTATTATGTTCGTAGACATTCATTGACCGAATTTCCTTCTTTTTTCAAAACAGTTTCCAGCAATATATAAATTAAAAATGCAGATAGACGAGCTTATAAATCTATCTGTCTAAATCCTTTATAATTCATATGCTCTGCTTTTAATTTTCACTGCACACGAATTTATATGCAAGAGAGAGATCATTTGTATGTAGAAGTTGCTTCACTAACATTCACATGATTATGGTTTGGATTTGCATGTATGCGTCTTGTATGAGCTACAGGTTCGCATTCACATTAACCTGTCACTTTTTCAATTACTTTCACGATGATGATGATGATGATGATGATGATGATGATGATGATGATGATGATGAGTATAGTCAAATCCTGCTTTAAACTATTTAGTAACTCCAGTCTGATACCAGAACTTTATAGAAAAGTGTGATATCCTTGTATCAGTATTGTTTGACAGCCCATCTGTGTAAAATAGAATTCTTGAAATCATCAATATGCACTTTTTCGTAATGATAACAATTTCGTCTCAAATAAAAAAGCCTATAAATCTCCAAATTCATTCATAACAATGGAATCAACAATCACTGGTCTATGCTAGTCTTTGCAATTAAAATAATATACAGGATGATTCACGAGGATTTACCGTTCCTTATGGAGCTTATTTCCGAAGACATTCTGAACAAAAAAATGTCATATAAACATTTGTCCTAATCTCAATATTTTCAGAATTACATTAATTTGAAGTTGTTTGTAAAATACCATTATTCTTGAGTTTTAAGGGTAAAATAATATTACAGATAAAGAATGACTTATTCAGGAGTATAATTTCTTTAATTAGCCAATATTCTGAAGCTAAAAATGTGTTGTGAATTCCATAGTCGCTTTGTACAGAATTTTTTTTCTTTTTTCGATTTTTAATTACAAAATTACATTTTCTTACGCATTTATCACAAAAATTGTTACAAATCACGCCACTCTTGTAAATTCTTTAAGACTGTACATTAGGATGCATAATTAAACTGTAAAAAATTAAGTTCCTAAAGTCGTATGATTTGTAACAATTTTTGTGATAAGTGCATAAGACTGATGTAAATTTTAGTTAAAAATTGAAAAACAAAATCTGTAGAAAGAAATTAACAACACATTTTTAGCTTCAGAACACTAGCCAATTAAAGAAATGACACTTTTGAATAGTTCATTCTTAATTTGTAATGTTCTTTTTACCCTTAAAACTAAAGAAAAAAGGTATTTTACCGACAATTTCAAATTAGTGTAATTCTGAAAATATTGAGATTAGGACACATGTTTATATGACATTTTTTGCTCAGAATGTCTTCGGAAATACGTTTCATTAGTGGCGGTAAATCCTCGTGAATCATCCTGTATTTTGGTTGATTTACAGACCCGACAAATTTTTTAGTTTGCAAGAAACTTTATTTATTTATTTTATTTAACGTGGTAGAGATAAGGCCATCAGGTCTTCTCTTCCCCTCTACCAGTGGATTACAACTACAATATTAAGAATATAATTATAATTAATATTAAATTTACAAATACAATAAAAATCAAGGTACTAAAAGATTAACATAGACATTTCGCTAGCCCGCGCTACGAGCATGCTAAACTAGCCCCGGCTATCGAGTGATAACTTGTACAGGATTCATATCATATCATATCACTAACACTGGTTTATGAATACGAAAAACATTAATTCGCTGATCATCCAGCGGAAGCCCGCGCTAAGAATGTCTATGAATATGGCCCTACCTGATTAATAAAAGCTAGACAGTTTATTGTAAAAGTTAAGAAGAGAGAAACTTTAGTGTCATTAAATACACTAACATAAACTTTCACTCTAATATGTTAACATAATTGCAATTGTCTATTATCAGGCAGTACATCTCACTTGACAGTATGTGTCAGAGGAATAAGAATTGTTTGTATACATCTTAAGTCTGATTAGTAATATGTTACTAGTCAGTGATGTATGCAATGGAGGGGGAAAGAAACTGGCCACCTTACCTCAGTATCTCCTGGCTTAGTTGTCTCATGAGTGATACGTTTTTGGTGTCACTTATGAGGTTCAAATCTGTCTTCGGACAGTTAACTAACAACAAAATTGCAATTGATCATACATTAACAATAACAAATTTAATGGTAACATTTTACTTCCCATTTTTCTACTAGAAATAACCCTGCGATCTTATGAAAGACATGGAATGTTGCATGGTATTGAATGATATGCATGACGCCACACTGTTTTCTTAGTGGGAAAGCTTGCTTGTAATAGTTGGATGGATAATTTAGAGAGCTTGTGTCCTCTGTATGTTTAATATAATTGTTGCGAATCTTCTGTAATCACATTGGCACTACTGCTTTGTTAGATGTCCACTTTCTTTATTAGCTAATGGGATGCATGGCACGGTCACTACCATCTTCAGCATCGTCAAATGTAAGTACCTTTTCAGTATTTACCTAGTTACCAAAACCGGTGATGGTGGTAAGGTGAAAGCACAATCTTTTTACTCTTAATGTCAGGTAACTCATCTAAAACTGTGCACTTTAAACGGAAATAACATTGAGTAAGGACTTGAAGTAAATTTATAAACTTAATTTGTTCTATATATATTATTTCGTTTTATATTTTTACAGAAGTTTAAATAAAAGCTTCGACTTTTTAATAACAGAAAGGTGTATAATACCAAAATTTTAATACAAGTCTTGGGATAAAGTTTCCATTGTGTTTTTTCTCATTATACAGACCGTAGAGAAGCTATTATGATTTTGAAAAAAGAAAAAAGATCAACATTTTATTGGAAACATTTTTATCATCCATTACAAAAATAAGAAAATGTTATATTGCTGTTTTGTCTTGTCTTGCCTATTCAACTTAATATTTGCGCTATCTCTTTAAGCAAGAATTATTCCTAAATTAAAAAATTAAAGACATAATTACAATAAATGTTACTTTTCAAAATTATATTTTCATATGTTTTTTTAATTTGTATAACAGTGTCAAACAAGTTAAATGAGTTTACAATCCGTAAATATTCCAGTTTGTTAAGTAATTAATAGGTGATAGGCACGTCATGTCTTCATAAAATATCATAATCTGATTAATACAGTGCGATTCTTATGGATTCCACATAGTTCCTGCTTGTGACTCCTGACAAGTGATAATGTAAGAGCCAAGATAATAACATGCACTTGCATAGAGGAAAAAAGCTCCAACTATACATTGTGCATGCACGGAACAAAAGAACAGTTATTATTAATAAACGGAGTTAAGAAATTAAACTGACTTATCACATTATAGCAGGTGCTAGAAATGTTCATCAGAAAATAACACTAATTGAGGGTTTAAAACACCAATTATGTGCTCTCCAATTTCGTGCTATTTGTGCTCTACCAACTGAAATTCTAATGGACATGGTTGTTGGTTGAGGCTTTCAGTAGGTGACTGATGGTTTATTGCTAGAGAGTACTGGTATTTATTATTTTGATATTTTAGGAGCGTCTGTCTTCGCAAATAAGCTGTCCTTGGCTTATCAGTGTACGTTCATTTTTCGTAACGTGTTTTTATAAGTCCATATATTCATGTTGTGAATAATGACTTTTGGTTTAACTACTGAAGTGCATATTTTCGAGTATTACAAGTTTATGAAGTACAAATCTGCAGAAAGAGTTAGAAGAAAGTTTCGTGAACAGTTTCCTGGAGATTGAAAATCTGCAGAAAGAGTTAGAAGAAAGTTTCGTGAACAGTTTCCTGGAGATTGAAAATCTGCAGAAAGAGTTAGAAGAAAGTTTCGTGAACAGTTTTCTGGAGATTGAAAATCTGCAGAAAGAGTTAGAAGAAAGTTTCGTGAACAGTTTTCTGGAGATTGAAAATCTGCAGAAAGAGTTAGAAGAAAGTTTCGTGAACAGTTTTCTGGAGATTGAAAATCTGCAGAAAGAGTTAGAAGAAAGTTTCGTGAACAGTTTTCTGGAGATTGAAAATCTGCAGGAAGAGTTAGAAGAAAGTTCCGTGAACAGTTTTCTGGAGATTGAAAATCTGCAGAAAGAGTTAAAAGAAAGTTTCGTGAACAGTTTTCTGGAGATTGAAAATCTGCAGAAAGAGTTAGAAGAAAGTTTCGTGAACAGTTTCCTGGAGATTGAGTTCCAATGTGTTCCAGGATTCATATACTAGCAAATAAATTCAGAATTCTTCAGTGCTGAAGAAAAAGGTCGAAAAATCCCACAGTGTTAAGTATAAAAAGCTTCAGGATGTTCGTGAAGGTGTCTGGTAATCTCCCAGAAAATACTTATGAAAGCTTGCACAGCAAGCCGACATTTCTTACTCTTCTGATCAGAAAGCAACCAAGAAACTAAAATTTAGACCTTACAAAACGAGTGAAGTGCAAAGTCCTGGAGCTCCTGCTGCCTGATTCACTTATTGCAGTTGGTTTCTTCAATCAGTAGACAGTGGTGTTATAACCCCTCAATTAGTGTTGCTTCCTGATTAACATTTTAAGCACCTGCTGTAATGTGGTAAGTCAGATTAAATTTGTAATTCCATTTATTAACAATGGCTGTTCTTTTTCTTTGTTCCATGTGTGTGGATTGTGTACTAGTTAGGGTTTTTTTTCTCCATGCCAATGCATGGTATATTTTCGATTCTTATGCTGTTGTTTGCCAGGAACCAGCATGCAGGAACTATTGGGACAACTGTAAGAATCACACTATATAATATTATAAGCGCCATTCCCAAAGATCATTGTCCACAATGTCCACGCTTCAGTGTCACATTATTGTCACAAATATGAAGTTATGTAATTTTTTTATCTTATTTGTCTGCTTGTAAGCTTTGTTTTCATTGCTGTTTGCTTCGTTTCATCATTCATTTTGCAAGCTTCGCTTTTTGTTATTTTGATTTCGTCACCTGATTTTTAAACATTCTCTTTAACGTATGTTGTATTGAGGAGATGTGATATATCTGGTTGAAAATTCAGTGTTCTCGTCAACCTGGTTGGCGAGTTGGTTTAGCGCTGGCCTTCTATGCCCAAGGTTGCGGGTTCGATCCCGGCCCAGGTCGATGGCATTTAAGTGTGCTTAAATGCGATAGGCTCATGTCAGTAGATTTACTGTCATGTAAAAGAACTCCTGCGGAACAAAATTCCGGCACATCCAGTGATGCTGAAGTAAAACATAGCATTTAACATTTCAATGTTCTCAGCAATGATTCACTGTTATGATGTTTATAAACATCATTTGAAAATCCCGGAATTAGCGTAATTTGTTTCTTGTTCTCATTTTTATTTTCAAATAGTATTACCAAATATTTAAATGTGCCACTATGGCAGTCCAGTACCTATAGTCCTGGACCCATAATCCTGTGGGCTGGGTTCAATCCTTGACATACCTTGATTTATAACATACGTCGGACAAGTCCATAGTCCAAGTAACACAGGGATTTTCTCACAGAGCTCTGGTTTCCTTGTGTCATCCCAACAAATCTCTTTTGTCTTCTCTTATCATCAGTCTTCTGTGATATACCCTGGGCAGTGACTGTGTTAGTAAATTGATCTTGCTTTATATGGGTGAATGACAAAAGGTACATACCATTAATTACATATGCATTAATTTTTAATTATCTTACCTTTGTTTTGTCATTTTCTCTTAATTGTACGAAAGACTACTAAAAGTTGCTTCATCCAGTTACATTTTGTTGTGCTTTGAACAAATTAAAGTTTATAGTTTATTTCCTATAGAACTTGCCTGTCATATCATTCTTGGAAAAAAAAAAAGCCTGTTGTATCATTCTTGGGGGGGGGGGGAAGAAGTAATACGAAATTAATTATTGAATTAAAACATTTTAAATGTAATTAATTATTACTTTGTAGTGTTTTAGTCAATTTGTATGCTATCATATTGAATTGTTGCGTCCAGGTATGAATATTCTTTCCTAAAAAAGGAGTACGGTATTTTATTTTGTAATACACCTTTCGTAGTGTTCGAGCTGCATATGAAAACCAAATAATTTATGAAATGATTAACATAATCTTTAGATGTAAATACAGGAAAGTCCTTCCTTAATGTTTATTTCAATTTATTTACTGTCTGAAAATTAACTGAATGGCAAGAGAACCATGCTGGGAATTCTTCAAAAAGAAGAATGTTGCAAGAGAAAAGAAGATTTGCATGATATGGCTCTTGGCAGGATGGTGGTGGTGGGAGAGGATTCCACTACTCTAACTTCATGACTTCCTGTGGCCTTTATTGGTCTTTCTTGATTGTTTTTAAGTGATCCATATACTTTTGTGAAGAAGGTTGGAAATTCATTGGAACTAGTGCAAACTATGCACAAGATATATTAGTATTTTTTCTTCTGAAAAATTATTGTAATTACGTAAAAGGAAAAACAAATATTATGTTACATAAAAAGAACTTATTTAGGTCGAGGTAATACAATCTCTTAAAAAAAAAAAATTAAAATTTAATTTTTGCGTCTATGATTTTGCTATTTACAGAACAGTACATATAGGTTTATATAAACTTATAATTTACCTTCTGCCCTTCTGGTTTTGAATTACATTTGGTATTAAATAACAGATATCTTTATGATAGATCAGGTGGAATTTTTAAATAATGTTAACAACATAATCGTACTTCTTTCTCATAAAATGTCTTTATCTTTAACTTAACATCAAGATTTGGGATTTATGTCATTCAAATAATAATTATACAACTTCTCTGCATTATTAATTTTCTGTTATTCATATCCTCACAGTATGTGGTTACTCAGAACCCTTGCATTTTCAGTTTGCAAGATTTGAAAATGAAGTAGTGTAGATAAGTGTTTCCCAAATTTATTTGGTTTGCATATTTCATGTTTGTGTTAATTACTGTAGCAACAGTCGTTCTTGTATTCAAAGTACTCTGTTATATGCGTGTCTAGCAGTTGGAAAATATTTAAACACATATTACCAAATTGTGTTGTAACATACAGGAAGTTTGCAGACCCGAATTTGGGAAGCACTGATGTTACTGTCCCTTCCCTGATTGTAGTCTCACGTTGTGTATATTGAAATTTTATTTTCAGATTGATACAGGACAAAGGGAAAACTTTGGTAGTGGGATATGGACAAAGTAGAAGTGTAAATTTAATTTATTTATATTTATACCTGATTTCATTCCTATAGATGTTACATTACTTTGTATATCAAGATGGTGCTGTTGCCAGATATTGTATTTTGACAATATGCTTATTTTCCCTTACCAGAAGTAGCATTTCTGAACTTTCTATCTTTCTGCAGAAGAATCTGAACCACTATCAATTCAAGCTTTCATCAAGATTAGATTGTTACAAGATTTGAGTATCTGCTTTGTGCCAAAGAGAGAATTGTTTACCAGGTTTTAGAACGATTTGCAATTTTCATCTTCAGTGAAAGAATAGTGTGTCAGAGCAATGCATACATTGAGTATAAAATTGTTTCGAAAATATTAATCCAAAAAGTTATGGAGTAATATATGCATTTCTCCTCATAAAGTAGCTACGCAATGTTCCTCAATAGAATATTTTTATTTGTACAAAAATGACTTAAGTCTTTTTAAATGAAAGTTGTAAGTTTTGTTAATTTGATCTTTATAGTTCAGCTTCAAGCCTGGATACGAGGTACGAGATAATTAAATTTGTAACCGAGCTCTGGCTTTCTTAATGGATCATATTCTGTTGATCTTGAAATTTTTTAGAGATAATACATAGTCGACTTAAAGTTTTTTTAGTAACGAGTATTAAGTTGTTTTTAACATGATGAAGTGTAGTTCAGGTGTCGAAGTTTGTTAATGAGATCATGTAAGAGTTAGGTTTATATTTTGTTAATGAGATTATATGTAGTTGAACTGTGAGATTTACTAATGAGGTCGTGTAGGATCAATCTCTTGGTTTTGTTAATAAGTTCGTAGTGGAACTGATATATTTAATCGATTTCTGTCATATTAATGAGATCATGTATAGTTGAATTTCTAGCTGCATTAATGAGATCGTGTATAATCGAGCTTATAATTTCGTTAATGAAATCGTGTGTATTGCATTTTAGCTGTAATAAGAAAACTACAGTTTGTAGCTGAAGAGCATTAAGTTTTTCTGAATACAGAGTGAATCGTAAGTAATGTCACTAATTTCAGGGGGTTATTCTTTGAAATCTTTCAAACAAAAAGTTTTAACACAATTTTGCTCGTTTTTGCTTACTTTTCGAGGTACAAATTATTTTGTATGAAACATTTCATTGTGTGTTTTGGGAAAGCCATTGATTGAATTCCCAATATGCTTAGTTAATTTAAGAAAGCAGTGTATTATGATAATAAATGATTGAAAGAATTTTAGTTTTGTCCTTTAAATATGCAGAAATTTGATCGGAACAAATATGACTTCATTCTGCAAAGAAATTTTACAATGTTACATATGTTCGGATCAAATTTCTGCACATTTAAAAGACAAAACTAAATTTTTTTTCATAATTTATTATTATAATGCACTGCTCTTTTAAGGGGTTAAGTACAGCTTACAGCAGTAAAATTTTTGGAAATATTCAACATTTTTTCCTCCATTACTGTATCTTGTACAATAATGAAAATTTGTATGCATAAAATACTGTCCTTCTGCTATATGAAAAATATTTTTAAGATTTAAAGAAAATATATATTTTTATATATAGGCATATATATATATATATATATATATATATGGCGGCCGGGTAGCTCAGTTGGTAGAGCAGCTGGCTACGGACTGAAAGGTCCGGGGTTCGATCCCAGGTGGTGACAGGATTTTTTCTCGTTGCCAAACTTTCAGAACGGCCCCAAGGTTCACTCAGCCTTCTATAAAATTGAGTACCGGGTCTTTCCCGGGGGTGAAAGGCAGTCAGAGCGTGGTGCCGACCACACCACCTCATTCTAGTGCCGAGGTCATGGAAAGCATGGGGCTCTACCTCCATGCCCCCCAAGTGCCTTCATGGCATGTTACGGGGATACCTTTACCTTTATATATATATATATAAACTTGTTAAATTTTCATGTTCCTCTCTCTTTTATTTTACTGCCGAAACTCATGTTTACAGTATCATCCTCTTTCAACTACATTCCTTAATAAATAATGTTTTATTTTATTTTGTATTAGAAGAAAATACTGATATTTGACCATTTTTAAATGAATTTATTTTTTATTAGACAATCTACCAAAGATAGAAAAGTGATCTTGCGTCATATTATAGATATGACATGCATAAATACACACAACAAATTTTATCACAGAATGTTGGATAGTTTTTGAGTTATGTGAGAAACACTTCATCATTGCACAGTGAACTGAATTTAAAAAAAAAATGTAAATAATTTTTTAAATCATAAAAATATTTTTTTTCATATAGCAGAAGGACAGAGTTTTACACATACTAATTTTCATTACTGTACAAGATACAGTAATGGACGAAAAAATGTTGAATATTTCCAAAATTTTACTGCTGTAAGCTGTACCTAACCCCTTAAATTGACTGAGGATAATGGGAATTCTATCAATGACTTCCTCAAAACACGCTATGAAATATTTCATATAAAACATTTTTTACCTCGAAAAGGAAGAAAAAACGACCAAAATTGTATTAAACTTTTTATGCTCGACCATGCCGAAATGTAGTAATTATACACCTGGTAGCAGTCCTTTAATGCATGTCATTAAAGTACACCTATTCATTAAAGTTCAGGTTTTCGATTATTCTCGGATATGCAATCGAAAGACAACGAGGGAAACATCACAGAGGCTGCAAATCCAATACTGTCGCAGAAGGTTATGTTCTGTTACTATAATAATTAGCGTTAATTGTAAATAATATTGAAATAAATTCAATTTGTCATCTCGTTTTTCAATTCTAAATCAATTTCCAGGTTATATCAAAATTAGTTCATGTTATTCTGTAGATTATAACAAGGTCAATGACATTATTGTTTCTCGGAAAAAATCAATACTTTCGCGTCTGCGCACATCTCACAATTTACGAGCGATGCACAAAGTCACTT